>NC_067398.1:488385343-488570343 GCF_016432865.1 Antechinus flavipes | reverse complement strand
TGAAGTGTTTTGTAGTTTTGCTCATGTAGTTCCTGACTTTCCTTTAGCAGATAGAATCCCAAATATTTTATGCTGTTGACAGTTATTTTGAATGGAATTTCTCTTTGTATCTCTTGCTGTTGGATTTTGTTGGTGATGTATAAAAATACTGAGGATTTATGGGGATTTATTTTGTATCCTGCAACATTGCTAAAGTTGTGCATTATTTCTAATAGCTTTTTAACAGAATCTCTGGGGTTCTCTAAATATATATCATCATATCATCTGCAAAGAGTGATAATTTGGTTTCCTCATTACCTAGTCTAATTCCTTTAATCTATTTCTTAACTCTTATTGCTGAAGCTTTTGTTTCTAATACAACATTGAATAGTGATGGTGATAGTGGGTAACATTATTTCACTCCTGATCTTATGGGGAATGGTTCCAGGTTATCCTTATTATGTATGATGCTTACTGATGATTTTAAATAGATGCTACTGACTATTTTAAGGAAAAGTCCATTTATTCCTATACTGTCAAGTGTTTTTATAAGGAATGGATATTGGATTTTATCAGATGCTTTTCTGCATCTATTGAGATGATCATATGGTTTTTGTTAATTCAGTTATTGATACAATCAATTATGCTAATAGTTTTTCTAATATTGAACCAGCCCTATATTTCTGGTATAAATCCTACTTGGTCATGATGCTATTTTCTTGGAGATGATTTTCTGCAATCTTTTTCTAAAATTTTATTTGAGATTTTTGCATCAACATTCATTAGGGAGATTGAGCTATAATTTTCTTTCTCTGTTTTCAACATACCTGGTTTAGGTATCAGTACCATGTCTGTGTCATAAAAGGAATTTGGTAGAACTCCTTCAGTCTTTATTTTTTCAAATAGTTTATTATAGCATTGGAGTTAATTATTCTTTAAATGTTTGGTAGAATTAACATGTAAATCCATTTGGTCCTGGGAATTTTTTCTTTAGGAGTTGATTAATAACTTGTTCTATTAGTTTTTCTAAAGTGGGACTGTTTAACCAATTTACTTCTTCCTCTGTTAATCTGGGCAAGCTATATTTTTCAAGGTATTCTTCCATTTCATTTGTTATTGAATTTATTGGCATAAAGTTGGGCAAAGTAACTCCTCATTATTGCTCTAATTTCCTCTTCCTTAGTGGCAAGTTCTCCCTTTTCATTTTTAAGGCTAATAATTTGATTTTCCTCTTTCCTTTTTCTAAACAAATTTACCAAGGGTTTATCCATTGTGTTGATTTTATCATAGAACCAACTCTTAGTTTTTTGATTCATTCAATAGTTTTTTTTTTTTTTTTTTTACTTTCAATTTTATTAATCTCTCGTTTTATTTTTAGAATGTCAAGTTTAGTGTTTGACTGGGGTTTTTTAATTTGATGCTTTTCTAGACTTTTTAGTTGCAAGTCCAATTCATTGGCCTTCTTTTTCTCTAATTTATGTAAGTAGGTCTCTAGAGATATAAAATTTCCCCTTATTACCACTTTGGCTGCATCCTAAACATTTTGGTATGCCATCTCATTACTGTCATTTTCTTGGGTGAAATTATTATGTCTATGATTTGCTATTTCTCCCAATCATTCTTTCAGATGAGATTTAGTTTCCAATTATTTTTTGATTTATTTTCCCTGCAATTTTCATTGTATCATTATCTGAAAAGGATGTATTTATTATTTCTGCCTTTCTGAATTTGAATTTAAGGTCTTTATGTCCTAACATATGGTCTATGCTAATATGTGGTATCTATGCTACCCTTTAGCAAGTTATAGTGCCTTTCCTTATCTCTTTTAATTAGATCAATTTTTGCTTTTGTTTGATCTGAGATCAGGATGGCTACCCCTACTTTTTTGACTTCACATGAAGCATAGTAGATTGTGCCCCAGCCTTTACTCTATATGTATCACCTTGCTTCAAGTGTGTTTCCTGTAAACAACATATTGTATGATTCTGGCTTTTAATCCAGTATGCTATCTGTGTCTGCTTTATTGGGGAGTTTACCCCATTCACATTTATGGTTAAAATGACTAATTCTATATTCCCTGCCACCTTGTTAACCCCTGCTTATGCTTTTCTCCTTTCCTTCCCCCTTTTCCCCCTCCCCAGTTTTAAACTTGTGAGCACCACTTGCCTCACACAGCCCTCCCTTTTTAGGATCTCTAACCCCACTTTAGAATTCCTCCTCTTTTTTTACCCCTTTTCCTCACAATTTTTGTATTCCCTCCCTGTTAGCTTGCTCCTTCCCTTTTCACTTTACCCCTCCCACTTTTCAATGAGGTGGGAGAAGTTTCTCTGTAAATCGAATATGTCTAATATTTTTCTCTTTAATCCAATTCTGATGAGAGTAAGATGCTTGCTATGTTCATCCCCCTCCCTTCTTTCATGTTGACATAATAGGTTTTCTTTGCCTCTTTGTGGGCAAATAGTGAGATATAGTACTCTCACTTTATCTTTTTTCTGGTACAATTTTATTTCCATCTCTAGTATCTTTTTTATAACAGTAAAACCAAATTATTCATGTATTCTTGATGTATACTCTTAACAGAAATACAAGTCCCAAGATTTCTTTTTACCTTTTTATGTTTCTCTTGAGTTCTATATTTGGAGATCAAACTTTTTGTTTAGTTCCATTTTTTTTTTTCATCAGAAATAGATGAAATTCACCTATTTCATTGAATGTCCATCTTCTTCTCTGGAAAAAAAAATGCTCATTTTGACTGGGCAAGTTATTCTTGGATGTATACCAAGTTCCTTATCTTTTGTATTATCAGATTCCAGCCCCTTTGATCCTTTAATGTGGACATTGCTAGATCCTGAGTAATCCTTATTGTGACTCCTCTATATTTGAATTTTTTTTGAGCTATTTGTAGCATTTTTTCCTTGGTCTGATAGTTCTAGAATTTAGCCAAAATATTTTTTGGAGTTTTGATTTTGGGAATCTCTTTCAGTAGGTGATCGATGAATTCTTTCAATGTATGTTTTACCCTCTGTTTCTATAATATCTGGGTAGTTCTCTTTGATGATTTCCTGAAAAATAGCGTCTAGGCTCTTTTTCTCATCAGAATTTTCAGGAAATCCAATAATTTTCAGATTATCTCTCCTAGATATATTTTCCAGATCTGTTGTTTTCCCAAATAGGTATTTAACATTTTTTTTTTCAAATTTTTCATTTTTTTGGTTTTGCTTGACGGATTCTTAGTGTCTTCGTGAGTCATTCATTTCCATTTGTTCAGTTTTGATTTTTAATGGATTATTTTCTTCATTTACTTTTTTTTTTATTTCTGTTGGTAATTGTCAAATTGAGTTTTTAAATGAGTTGTTTTTTCTATGGAATTCCCCCCCCCTATTTTTCCAATTTTGCTTTTTAGAGAGCTATTTTCTTTTTCCAATTTACTAATTCTGTTTTCCTTGAAATTGTTTATCTTTTCCAATTCATTAATTCTGTTTTTCAAGAATTTGATTTCTTTATCCACTTTATCTTTTAATAAGTGGGATGACTTATCCAAACTCTCTTGCTAAGCTTCCCTTTCTTTTCCCCTTTTTTCTTCTAGCTCTCTTGTAAGAGACTTTTAAATTTCTTCTATGAGAATCTTGTGTGGTAGAGACCAGATCTTATCCTGGTCCCCACCAGATCATATCCTCTTTGGAATTTCATCTAGAGACAATTTGTTTTTAGTCTCCTCAGGGTTTGAAGTCTACTCTCTATCTATATAGAAACTATCTATAGTTAGAGCTCGCTTTAGCTTTTTACTCATTTTTACAAAAAACAACAACAACAACAACGAAAACAAAAAAGCAAAATAAAACAAAAAGCAATCATAGTCTGCTTTTCATGTATTACCAAGCTTCCTCTATAGACTATAGGAAGTAGCAGTGAAGCAGCAGTGGGACAGCAATGACTTTGCTAGGTCAGTGCTCTGAGACTCTAAAAGTGTGCTGAGTCACTCCTGGTGCTGAGGATGGCCATGTCCTGAGAGATCATACTGTTTCAGGATTAAAATCTTTACCTGCTGTATTTATAGCTTCTCTGCTGATCAACTGGCTTGCTGCCAGGGCAAAGTAGCTCACACTGTGTTAAGTTTCTCCCCTCAAATTTTCCCATGGCTGAGATCACACCCTGCCTCCCCTCTGGTCTGCTCAGTGTAAGCTGACTTTTCTCTAGCTGCTTGCCTGAGGTCTGTGCCTGGTCTAACCTTCCCCACCCACAAGCAAAAACAGATATTTTCTGGTGAATTTCGAGGATATCTTCTGTTGGTAATGTATTGTATTCCCAATATCAGTGGGTTTTTTCAGTCAAGCACTAATTCTGAAGCTGTATCATGAAAAAAGTAGTCTGAGGGCAAGGAAGGGCTTATAGATGCATGTGTCTTCTCTGCCATCTTGACTCCACATCCTCATCAGATGTATTCTTTATAATTTCAGAGAGCAAAACTAAAAACTAATGATAATAATTTACATGGAGACATACTGGGCCCAATGTCAATGAATATTCTAATAAATTAAACTATCCTAAACCAAAATGGATTGTTTAAGTACTGAGCTTTCTACTCTTGAAATTATTCATGTAGAACATGATATGGTGATCCCTTACATTGTGAAAACTACTAACTGGCTGACTAGTTGTTATATTGGATTCCCTTTCTAAAATTTTAGTATTTATTCAAATATGTCTTCATGAAGACTATGCTAAATCAGATATTTGAAGTTGAAAAAAATGAGTGATTTTAAAATGAGTACAAGTCAAAAATTGTGTTCATTAATCAATTTTTTAAAAGTCATGCATTTGAACTCAATTGATAAGTAGCTTATAAGTAATAATTCTCTTTAAGGTCAAGAAATAATATATCACTATGATTTATCAGAATCACCATAATAAGTGAAGTTTATTTTTCTCTAAATGTGTGGACAACTACCAATATGCATGCATAACTGGGAAGTGTGGTCATCTACTATCTTTGGCTTCTCTGATAGAACTAATAGGTATTTAAGTAAGACATTTAAATTATATGTAGACACATGCACAGTTTACATTGCTGTTAAATATCACTACCTTATGTCAAATTGTCTATTAAAGAGACTTTTGTTTTCTTTTTTAAAAAAAAATATCAATTTCATTTATAATGACTACTATCAGTAATAGAAGATGGAATGGATTACTGTACAAACATTTCAAGATGAAGTCTTCTCTTAGGGTATTCTGAGGAAATAATGCTACCTAGAGTTACATATAAGTCTTGATTGGCGGGACTTCCAGTTAAGATGGCGGAGAGGAGGCACACAGCTGCATAAGCTCCACGCTTTCTCTAACTATCCATTTCATTACAAGCCTCTGAATTAATGCTTGACTGAAAAAAAAAAAACACAGTTACCAAGAGAAGCCATCCTTGAGATTCGCCAAGAAAGGTTTGTCTTTACTGGAGGGCTGGGAAGGTTTTAGATCGGGCGCAGGCGGCGGGCAGCGGCAGTGAGAGCACGGGAGCAGACTGGAGAGGGGGTGGGGAGTGATCGCAGCCATCTCTGCGGGGAGAGCTTCCCTACAGGTTTGGATACTTTGCTCCAGCAGCAAGTCAGCAGCCCAGCAGAGAAGCTAAAAACACTGGGGCTGAAGAATACAACCCCAAACAGCTGGAGTCTCTCGGGACCTGGCCGCCCCCCTTCCCCCCCACAGTGACTCAGCACGCTTTGGGATCTCAGAGCGCAGGCGCACACAGTCCTGCTAGTGCCTCACTGCTGCCCCCTGCAGTCTGTAGAGGAAGCTCGATAACATACCCAGCCCCTCCCCCAAAGAAAGACTCCAGTTTTTTCTGTTTTTCTTTGGTAGTTTGGCTCTGATTATTAGACAGAATGAGCAAGAAGCTGAAGAGGACTTTAACCCTTGACAGCTTCTATACAGATAGAGAGTAGACTCTAAATCCTGAGGAGACTAAAAACAGACAGTTCCCAGGTGAATCCCCAAAGGAGGAGATCATCTGTTCCTCAGCACAGATGAACCTCATAGAAGTAATTAAAAAGGCTCTCACAAGGGAGCTAGAGGAAAAATGGGGAAAGCAGAGTGAGGCTTGGCAAAAGGAGAGGGAAGCTTGGAAAAAGGAGAGGGAGGCTTGGCAAAAAAGCCTGGAGAAAGTTAAAGAGAGAGTGGATAAAGAAGTAAAATCCTTGAAAAATAGGATTGGTGAACTGGAAATAGAAAATAGCTCTCTAAAAAACAAAATTGGCAGAATGGAAAAAAATTCCACAGAACAAAAGAACTCAACTGGACAATTAGAAAAAGATCTTAAAAAAGTGAGTGAAGAAAATACTTCACTGAAAATCAGGGTCGAACAAATGGAATTGAATGACTCGAGGAGATAAGAAGAATCAGTCAAGCAAATCTAAAAAAATCAAACAATGGAGAAAAATGTGAAATACCTTCTGGGGAAGACAACAGACCTGGAAAACAGATCCAGGAGAGACAATCTGAGAATCATTGGACTTCCAGAAAAACATGATGAAAAAAAGAGCCTGGACACTATTTTCCAGGAAATTATCAAAGAGAACTGCCCAGAAGTCATAGGAACAGAGGAAAAAATAAACATTGAAAGGATTCATCGATCACCCACTGAAAGGGATCCTAAAATCAAAACACCAAGGAATATAGTGGCCAAATGCCAGAACCCTCAGATGAAGGAAAAAATATTGCAAGCGGCTAGAAAAACCCAATTCAAGTATCAAGGAGCCACAATAAGGATCACCCAGGATCTGGCAGCATCCACATTAAAAGATCGAAGGGCCTGGAATATGATATTCCGAAAGACTAAGGAACTTGGTAGGCAACCAAAAATAACTTACCCAGCGAGAATGAGCATCTTTTTCCAGGGAAGAAGATGGACATTCAACGAAGTAAGCAAATTTCATCTATTTCGGATGAAAAAACCAGAACTTAACAAAAAGTTTGATCTACAAATATAGAACTCAAGAGAAATCTAAAAAGGTACAGATTAATCTTGGGAACTATATTTTGACTATATAGATGTATAAAGAATACATGTATACCTTGTTCTAGAAATTGATGTGGAAAGGACATTATATCAGAAAAAGGGTAAAGTGGGGGTAGTACATCTCATGAAGAGGCATAGGAAACCTATTATATCTGAGAGAAAGAATGGAGGGGGATTAATATAGTGGGTATCTTACTGCCTTCAGAATTGGCTTTAAGTGAAAAATCTTAAGACATATTCAATCTATGGTGAAACTTCTCCCACCTCATTGAAAAGTGAGAAGGGAAAAATGAAAAGGGAAGGAATAAGCTAAGCAGAAGGGAATACGGGAACTGGGAGGGAAAAGGGTAAGATAGGGGGAGGAACTCCAAGGCGGGGGGAGGGATACTAAAAAGGGAGGGCTGTGAGAAGCAAGTGGTGCTCACAAGCTTAATACTGGGAAGGGGGGGGGAGGGGAAAGAAGGGAGAAAAGCATAAACCGGGGTTAACATGATGGCAAGTAATACAGAATTGGTCATTCTAACCATAAACGTGAACGGGGTAAACTCCCCCATAAAGAGGAAGCGGTTAGCAGAATGGATTAAAAGCCAGAATCCTACAATATGTTGTTTACAGGAAACACACCTGAAGCGGGGAGATACATGCAGGTTAAAGGTAAAAGGTTGGAGCAAAATCTACTATGCTTCAGGTGAAGTCAAAAAAGCAGGGGTAGCCATCCTGATCTCAGATCAAGCTAAAGCAAAAATTGATCTAATTAAAAGAGATAAGGAAGGACACTATATCTTGCTGAAGGGTAGCATGGATAATGAAGCACTATCTATTATTGATCTATATCAATAGATCTTTGGTCTACAAAGAAAATTGAATTTTGAAAATATGGTGCCTATTACAAAACCAATATTGTTTTTGCCACATTCCAGAGCACAAAAATTGGGTGACCCCATCCTACTTCTCAACATATAACATGTATACACCACAGAGGTAGAAATTTTAGATTGAGGGTCATACACATTTGTTGAATGAATCATAATGATAAAATTGCTATTCTGTATGTCCAAAATGCTGAGCAAATGAAATGCTAATCAGTATATCTTCAGCTTCTTTAAAGGATAAATTTTAATAATATTTCCATTGACCAATGCAGACATTCCAATATAAAGAAAGAATATGAGAAAAGGAAATAAGAAAAAAGAATATTCAAGAAAAACAAAGAACAAAGAAATTGTAAATATCTATAAATTATCCAACTTACCAACTACTAACCTTGTACTTTCACAAGTTATGTATATCAACATGGCAAAATTTCATTAGTTTCTTTTTTAAAAAAAATAAATGAAAGAGTGAATTGTGTATTTTCTTTTGGACTATAGTCATCATTGAACTGCTGATTAAGTATTTTCATTTCTATTTTTTATTGTTAGATAAATACCTAATACTTAATGAACTGGGCAGCCAATCAGATTGCATAATATTATTTAGATTTTCTCCGTGTATAATCAATGCAGTTCCTAACACTTCTTAATTTGCCCTCAGGATACAATTTATGTACTAATAGAATTTGGCTATGATTAAAATAATACTTTCCTGAATATTTATGAAAGTGCATTACAAAGGACTGATCTTGAATAAGGTTGAATAAAATTCACTGACCCTATACTTTAAACCCATTAGACTATTGGATATCAGTAAAAGTGATGGAGCAAGTACCCATACTGTGGATCCAACATCTGTCAGAAAAAAGTCATTAACCTTGCATTCACTGCTTCATGTAATGGAATTAAAGATATCCTAGCAGGCCATAGGATCAGTGTATTTTGCATTGAAAATAAATAATTTGGCTTAATCTGAATGTTTCATTCTCATAAGTACCTTTGGTTTGCTTTGGCATTTATGCATCAGCAGAAGGCTATTATCTAGTGACATATTCTATCTTGCTGACATTATCACTCAATGGTGGTCAATTTCATTTTCAGGAAGGTTCCAGAGAGCAGTAGACAAGTTACAATCAATCAAAGCCACAATCATGGGAAAAAGTCATCTTAATCTAAAAAAAAGTGAAAAATAGAATCATAATTGTGCATGTATACATTTAAATTAGAAGTAATTTAAAAGCTCAATATGAAATTTACAATCAATCAAAGCCACAATCATGGGAAAAAGTCATCTTAATCTAAAAAAAAGTGAAAAAAAGAATCATAATTGTGCATGTATACATTTAATGTATGTATGCTAATTTATCCTTTCTTTTGAATGGGTTATATATATATATATATTTGTATGTAGTACATATATGTGTGTATTATATACATGCATTTATGTATACATATATGCATACTTATATATGTATATTTATATCTAGATATCTTACAAATATTGGTGAATAGATATACAGCATTGGAATCTTAATTGGAGACATTGGATGTTGGGTAGGGACATTGTATGTGTATTGGTGATAAACATTGTCAGGCAAAGTATCAGTTAGTCAAAGGCAGGCTATATACCTAGATCAGTTCAGATTTCCAGTTTAGGAATTAATTAAAATGAATACACATGGCATGGGCAAAGGTTGATGGCTTTTAATATAATAGAAAATGAGAAGATAAGGTTTTGTATAGACAGAAATTGTAGTTCAGACAAGAGGCAGGGAATTTATTCATTTGGAAACAAAATGGCTTCAAGTGTTAGCTAGCTCTTTATACGAGTTAATTCTCTCAGTGAAAAGTTGTCTTGAAAGTATCTGAAGTTAGTCAGTTATTTTATCCAGTGATAAGAAAATCAATTCACATCTGAGCAAAAATATTTAGTTTTGGGATAGCATTAATTGTTAGGGATTCATTCCTAAGGTTAGTCAAAATCCATTTTTCTCCAATTTCTACCCTTTACTTATGATTGTGCCCTCAAGGAAGGGCTAAGCAGAAAAAAAAATCTAATAACTTTTTATTATGAGAATCTTTCAAATTTTTGAAGCAATTATTCTGGTCCCATTATATCTTTCTCAGGTTATTCTCCAGTTTATTTATCAATGTTCTTAAAATGTGGAATCCAGAGTTCAATCCAACATTCTAGACATTATCTTAGATAGATGGGAAAAATATCAACCCCTTTGCTCTGGTAATTGGATTCCTCTTCTTGCAAACTAAGATCATGTTAATTGTTTTTAGTTACCATCTTACACTGTTTCATGAAAATGTTGCAGCCTGCTGAAATTACCATTTTTTAATAGGGCAAGGGAAAGAGAAACAAAAAGGGAATAAAGATTTATATAGCATCTACTATTATACCAGGCACTTTATAGATATGTTTTTATTTGATTCTCAGAGCAACCAAGCAAGATAGATTCTCTTATTAATTCCATTTTTCAGTTGAAGAAATTGAAACCAGCAGAGCTTAAGTGACTTGTACAGAATCACACAGATTGCAAAAGTCTGAGGCTAGATTTAAATCTAGATCTCCTACTTTCAGGCCCAGTCATCCATTCATTGTGCTAGATGTCCCAATAGGGATTGAAATATAACCATGAAAACCTATCCTGTATTGCAGAATTTGATTTTAATAGATTTTAATAGAAATAGAATGGATTCCAATTTAATAGATTAATAGATTAATTGTGTCCATTAAGCTCAATTTTCATAAAATGCTTGAAGCCTGATTTGATCATAGTGTTTTAATTATGTCAATCAAGTTTATGTCATTTGCAAATTTGTCACATCAACATTTTAATGAATCTGCAATATAATTTAGGTATTCCTATCAATCCTGTAGATTACAGCCCACTCACACATGCTCATTCTATGTAATACTTGTCTATCTTTTCCCATAAATATTTCACAGAGGATGGTAACTTTTTCATGCTAGAAGGCTTTCTTAAGATTACTCACAGACCTGCTCAGCAGGTTTCTTTCTATCTTTTATCCATTGATACAAAATTTACCTACCTTCTTTTCATTTTTTAAAATAATCTATTTTGTATCATTTCTTATATTTAATTTATCATTGGTGTTTATGTGGTAGTTAGCCTATGTCCTTATCTTTCTCTCCTTTTCCTTTTTAAAGATTCAAAATTGTGATTCCTGGGACATTGTGGAATTCTACAAATTACAGAAATATGGCATAATTAGAAAAAATGGTACAAAAATATAAGTTTTTGTTTCAGTGAGATTAATTTTTGTTCATTTTTTGGCATATAAATCTGCACATTGATTACTGGATAAGGATCATCCACTTAATCAGTCAACAAACATCTATTAAGAACTTTCTATATGTCAATCACTGTGGTAAATGCAGTCTTAGCAGTTAATTTATGTTTATAGACTGTGTAGAGATTGTGTGATTGTTAACTTTGCTTGACCACTGTTCTGTCATCTTCCCTTTAGACAAAGCAAAAACCATAGGATTCTGAGAAATTTTGTATTTTTCTTTGTTTCAGAATTAAGAATTAATTTTCAAATAAACTGAGGTATTAAGAATTAATTAATTTAAGAATTAATTTACAAATGACTAACCTAGAAGTGATATGTGTTTTTGTTCTTACCTAGATTATGGAAATGGGTAGCATGTGAAATCTTTTGTCAATATTATGCTTAAAGTTGTTTTAATATGGTGGAAATCCTGGAAACTCATATTCTGCTTTGATAGTCTTCAAGAATAAAATATTACCTGGAATGAGATATTAGAGAAATGTTATGGGCCAGAACTTGAAACAAGGTACTAAGTCAGTGGAATTGATAAAAAAAACAATGGTTGTTTAGCATGGTGCTTTATAGTTCTCTAGTTCAGTACAAGTACTTAGTACTTAAGTAGCAGTACTTAGGACTGGAATAATAATTCCAGAAGAATCACACCTATGATAATGGAGTATATAACAACCAGCAAAGGCTGAGACAGATTCATTCCATCCTCCACCTTTGTGGTGGCAGGAGGTTGAACCTCAAACCTTTGGACTCAGAAAGATTCATTCTCTATTTCATCTCACACCACCTTGGTGGAAAGCTCTCCTTCTTTGGTTCTCCACTGAAACCAAGACTCCATAAGGCCTCCAGAAAACTAGCTGAGCCCCAAGTGAAGGGGATAATACTTTGAAGGAGACAATAAAGGATTTGGACTTCAACACTTGGCTATTCTTGTGGTGATTACTGAACTGAAACGAAGGCTGCTTCCAAAGACCTCTCAGAAAACTGAACCAGAGAACATTACAGAGAAAGACTTATGTTGAGAGCAAACTCTATACATATCCTGTTTATGTTCTTAAATATGCCCTTGATTAAAAATAAACCCCAGAAACAATGTATATCACGGGATCAAATAGAAATGGTAAATATAAATATTAAAGAATAATGCTAAATGTATCCCTCAATAATGATATGATGCTCGAAAGGATTTTCCATGAGTACAATCATACAACTACCCTTGAATTCACCTATGTGTATTATCATATAGTCTATGTTTCTCATCCCTTTCCCATAAGAACAGTTTGAGAGATTATATCAATTATTTTGCTGAAATCTAAGTTTCACAGGTGAAGATTGGAGACCTAGGTCTTCCTGACTTCAAACCTAGCATCCTATGGTACATCAGTAATATAAATGGACTGTGACATATCAAGTCAATTACTTTGGTTAGCTAATAATGAAATTGAATCTCAGCAAAGGTGCTTTGATTGTTTGCCACAAAATCAATTGTGAAGACAGTTCAAAATACCACTCAGGGGCCTGTTTGGTTGTATTGTATTGATGCTGTTTTAGTCAGGCATAGAATCATGTGAGTTCTTTAAGGCAACTGGGGTACAGTTGATTGAGGCAATTCACTAAATAGTTCCCTAGAGCTTGGAAACTCAGAAGCATTTCAAAAATAACTAAGTTTCTTCCAGAATATTTATCTTCAATATTATTCAGGTCATGATCTACTATTCCATATAACATAAACATTACAGACTGTCATGAATCTGAAACTAGATAGAGGAATTTGAGCAATTTAACATGCAGTTGAATTTTTTATAATTTATTAATATATTTGATTTTAACATTATTGTTACTTGTGAACATATTTCTTATCCTCTTCACCTAGTCAAATAACTTTTGTAAATGTAGAATTTTTTTTTTAATTTTATTTTATTTAATAATAACTTTGTATTGACAGAATCCATGCCAGGATAATTTTTACACGACATTATCCCTTGCAATCACTTATGTTTCGTTTTTTCCCCTCCCTCCCTCCTCCCCCCCCCCAGAATGGCAAGCAGTCCTATATATGTTAAATATGTTGCAGTATATCCTAGATACAATACATATTTGCAGAACCGAACAGTTCTCTTGTTGCACAGGGAGAATTGGATTCAGAAGGTAAAAATAACTCGGGAAGAAAATCAAAAATGCAAATAGTTCACATTCATTTCCCAGTATTCCTTCTTTGGGTGTAGCTGTTTCTGTCCATCATTTCTCCAATGAAACTCAGTTAAGTCTCTTTGTCAGAGAAATCCACTTCCATCAGAATACATCCTCAAACAATATCGTTGTCGAAGTGTATAATGATCTCCTGGTTCTGCTCATCTCACTTAGCATCAGTCCATGTAGGTCTCTCCAAGCCTCTCTGTATTCATCCTGCTGGTCATTCCTTACAGAGCAATAATATTCCATAACATTCATATACCACAATTTACCCAGCCATTCTCCAATTGATGGGAATCCATTCATTTTCCAGTTTCTAGCCACTACAAACAGGGCTGCTACAAACATTTTGGCACATACAGGTCCCCTTCCATTTTTTAGTATCTCTTTGGGGTATAAGCCCAATAGAAACACTGCTGGATCAAAGGGTATGCACAGTTTGATAACTTTTTGGGCATAATTCCAGATCGCTCTCCAGAATGGCTGGATTCGTTCACAACTCCACCAACAATGCATCAGTGTCCCCGTTTTCCCGCATCCCCTCCAACATTCATCATTATTTTTTCCTGTCATCTTAGCCAATCTGACAGCTGTGTAGTGATATCTCAGAGTTGTCTTAATTTGCATTTCTCTGATCAATAGTGATTTGGAACACTCTTTCATGTGAGTGGTAATAGTTTCAATTTCTTCATCTGAAAATTGTCTGTTCATATCCTTTGACCATTTATCAATTGGAGAATGGCTTGATTTTTTATAAATTTGAGTCAGTTCTCTATATATTTTGGAAATGAGGCCTTTATCAGAACCTTTAATTGTAAAGATGTTTTCCCAGTTTGTTACTTCCCTACTAATCTTGTTTGCATTCGTTCTGTTTGTACAAAGGCTTTTTAATTTGATATAATCAAAATTTTCTATTTTGTGATTGGTAATGGTCTCTAGTTCATCTTTGGTCACAAATTTCTTTCTCCTCCACAAGTCTGAGAGATAAACTATCCTATGTTCCTCTAATTTATTTATAATCTCGTTCTTTATGCCTAGGTCATGGACCCATTTTGATCTTATCTTGGTATGTGGTGTTAAGTGTGGGTCCTTGCCTAATTTCTGCCATACTAATTTCCAGTTATCCCAGCAGTTTTTATCAAATAATGAAATCTTATCCCAAAATTTAGAATCTTTGGGTTTGTCAAACACTAGATTGCTATAGTTGACTATTCTGTCTTGTGAACCTAACCTTTTCCACTGATCAACTAATCTATTTCTAAGCCAATACCAGATGGTTTTGGTGACTGCTGCTTTATAATATAATTTTAGATCAGGTACAGCTAGACCACCTTCATTTGATTTTTTTTTCATTAATTCCCTTGAGATTCTCGACTTTTTATTGTTCCATATGAATTTTGTTGTTATTTTTTCTAAATCATTAAAATATTTTCTTGGAAGTCTGATTGGTATAGCACTAAATAAATAGATTAGTTTAGGGAGTATTGTCATCTTTATTATATTTGCTCGGCCTATGCAAGAGCACTTAATATTTTTCCAATTATTTAAGTCTGACTTTATTTGTGTGAAAACTTTTTTGTAATTTTGCTCATATAATTCCTGACTTTCCTTTGGTAGGTAGATTCCCAAATATTTTATGCTATCAACAGTTATTTTGAATGGAATTTCTCTTTGTATCTCTTGCTCTTGGATTTTGTTGGTATAAATGTAGAATTTAAAAGAAAAGAAATAAAAGCAAAAATTCATTCAGGAAAACTAATCAATATATCTATAAATTAATTAAATCTGGTAGTATATTCAATATTTCAAGTGAATATTCTTCCATATCTGATAAAGAAAGAGAGATTCAGGGGCAGCTAGGTGGCACAGTGGATAGCGCATCAGCCCTAAAGTCAGGAGGACCTGAGTTCAAATCTAATCTCAGACACTTAACATTTTCTAACTGTGTGACCCTGGGTAAGTCACTTAATCCCAATTGCTTCAGCAAAAAAAAAAAAAAAAAAAAAAAAAGGAAAGAGATATTCATTTTGATCTCTTTGGAGCCAACTTTATTATAATTTTGCAGTATTGGATTCTGTACTTTAGCATTTTTTCATTTACATTATTAAACAAAAATAACAAAATTGTATCCTTTCCTTTCCAGAGACATCTTGCAAAGTTTCATTCCATTCAGATAACCTTGAATTCTTGAAAGCAATATCACAAAGTACAAATGTTGGCAGTACCAAACAAATTAAAAAAGAAAAAATTTCTGCTTCTTAACTTGCATTGCATTTTACTTAATCTCCTCTCACTCATGGATTCCTCCTTAGTCTTCTTCTCTTACCCTTTGCTTCCTTGTCTGCCCATTCCCCCCGCTTCTCCCCTCCCCCCCATTTCTTTATAAGTTTTGCTATACCCTTCATGATATATATGTAGTGCTATCTATTTAACCCATTCTTCATATGAGTAGGTTTTCAGAACTATGAGCCCTCCACCCTCCTCTAATGCCACTGTGTCTATTCTTCCTCTGTACCTCATTTGTATAACATGATTACTATTTTTATCTTAACTCTGCCCTAATCTTTTTTTTTTTTTTTGAGCTACGCTATTGTTGATGTCAATCTTAAATATATGGTCTACATTCCCCATATAAAAAAAAAAAAAGCATAAACCATTTATCTGAGTTGAGTTCCTTGAAAATTATTTTTGATATTGGCTCGTATATGTTAAATTTTTCTATTAAGTTTGGGTTTGATTGATAGAAAGTCCTGAAAATCTTCACAATCATTGAATTTCCATTTTTTCTCATTCAGTATTATAGAGAATTTTGCTGAATATATTTTTATCCACAGGCCTAGTTCTTTTGATTGTTTATAGATAAGATTCTAAGACCTGTTGTCTTTTTTTTTTTTTTTTATGGCTACTGATAAATCCTGTATAATTCTAATTGTAGTTCCAGCATATTTTAATTATTATTATTATTTTTTTGTTTCTTGGGATATTTTCTCTTTGATCTGGGAATATCAATGATATTTGTATGTGTTTTCCACAAAGGATTTCTTTGAGGTGGTGATGAGTGGATTTTTTTGTATTCCTATTTTCCCTTTATGTTCTATCATTCCAGGACAATTTTCTTGGGTTATTTATTTCTTGTATCATTGAGTCAAAGTTCTTTTTTCACTCACAACTTTCCAAATCAGTCCAATTGTTCTTATATTTTCTCTTTTTGTTTTTTTCTACAGATATATTGTTTTTCTTATAACATATTTCACGTTCTCTTTTCTTTTTTTTTTTTCATTTCTTATAATCTGTTTTATTATTTCTTGGTCTCTCATAGCTTCACTGGCTTTCCCTTGCTCAATTTTAATTTACAGTTATTTTCTTCTTTGAGACTCTGTATCTCTTTTTCTAGTTGGTGAGCTTTTTTTCATAATCTTATTTTTTAATGTGTTTTTTTTTATTTTCCCTCAATATCTCTCATTTTATTCCTAATTTTTTTTTGAGTTCTATAAATTCTCTCTCGGCAGGGAGCCATTTCACATTATTCTTTGGGATAGAAGATTTTTTTTTTAAACTTTTGAGTTCTCCTCTGAAAATGAACCTTGGTCTTCCCTGTTCCCATAATAAGTAACTGCAATGTTAGCACCTATAATTGTGGGAGTGGGGGGATGGTGCCTCAATCTTCTCTTCACCTCTTGCCTATGATCTGGAAGCCCAAAACAAGAACTCTACCCTCCAGAAAGTGCCCAGAGTTAGAAGCATCACAACCCCACTGTTTCTGCACTCATTAGTGTGCTGGATCCTTCCTAGGATTGTGTCTCTATAGTCTGGCTAGGCCTGGCATTCCTTATCAGCTAAGATCACTTAGTCTTCCACCTTGACTCCACAAACAATCTAGGAAGTGAAAGCTTCTGTGGTTTCTGCTGGACTCCAGCTACCCCCAGTCTACCTCCAGGACTCTTCATTTGGTGTTTCTGTGGAGCTAGCCCAGAGATCTTTGTACTTCATATGGTTTAATACTGGGCTAGCATCTTTCTTCAGATATTCTGGAAGATTGCTGTTCTGCTGCAAAAAAATCTTGATTTTTCACCAGTCTTTAACTTCACCCTGAGGCACAAAATTGTTTTATTTCTATGGGAAACCTTGAGAGTTTGAAATTTACAAATCTACTCTATCATCTTTCCAGAATCCTCCCAGAAACTAACAAATTAATAGTTTTACTTATAGACCTGGCAATAAACTATGTTTTTCATCTGAGGACTAGATTAGTTAAGTTAAAAAAAAAAAACTTATCAATAAACTGGGAACAAAATAATGCATCTACTCCCTTTCTCCATCTGCTGATTGACCAAATAATTAATAATGTCAGTTGTGCTAAGGTACAGAGATTTTATTATTTGTGCTGACAGAGGAAGAACCTATGCCAGTGAGATCATGAATCTTTGAAATATACATAATTATGGATGTCTATTCTCTTCTCCTAAATTCACATAACTTTTCTTCTTTGATCAGATCAGTTAAAGATAGGACTATATGACATCTGTGAATCTGTAAAGCTGTAATTGTGAGCACTGGGTCTTATGCAGAGCACCAAGTGAATTCAGACAATATTCAAATAACTTTTAAATTCAGTATTTTATGTTAAGCTGTCAACAACAAATCACAATATATCTTGCATTTATTTGTATGCATCTTGCATATATACCTATTTAGATACATGCTGTCTCTTCTACTATTATGTAGGTACCTTGATGATCTACTTTTATTCATTTATTTTAGACATGTTTATAATTGTCCTCTCTGAACTAGTAGGCTGATCTTCAGGGAAAGACATACAGTCTATCAAGAGGTCAGAAGTCAGTATAACAAAATTCATGTTTTTTTTTTTTTTTTTATTCATGGAAACTGACAGATTCTATGTGCTATTAAAAAAGCTTTCAAAAAACCACACTAACTTCTGTTAGTATAAGTTATTAAATGGAAAATTAATGGCTAATAGTGAATTTCAAAACTCTGACTAAATAATTTTTTGAGGTGCTTATTATATACTTGGTCTAGCAAATTCCCAATTTGTTAACTGTGTGGACTTGATTCTTGATTTCTGTGATCTGTTATTTTTAATCATTTTTTATTAGTAGAAGGACAAAGAGTTTCTAGTTAATGAATTGTTCTGTTTACTTGAATTTTGGAAAAATCAAAAAATTATTTTATTTGTTTGCATATTTGACAATGTTTTTATAATCCTTGATTTCTCTTTTATGATATCATGAGACCCTATAATCTGGCTATTAATGTCTATACAAAGTTTTGTAGACATTATAGCAAAGTCCTAATTAGGTTGATAAAGCAAAGTGGGCCAAGAAGCTTTGTATGAAACCCCTAAGTATGCAGTTATGATTTAATATTGAGAGACAAATTAGGGATAGGAATCTTTGGTGTCAGTGTAAATTTTCCCTTCCTGAACAAAGGGAACTTTACTGAGGACTTGCAAAGAACATGGTCTTAGCTAAAACATTTAAGTTGAATAGATTCATCTCAATGAGAAGGAAGTTTGATCAAATCATGATTTTATTTTCACTAAGGGACTTCTAAAGATTCTTAATTGGCAAAAGAAATTCTTTACACTCTTGAAGATAAAGTTCCTGGATTTTCTTTCTCTAAAAATTGTTAAGAACAGGATAAGTTATCCCATAAGAATTTACATATGCTATATATAAAGATGTAAAGGAAGGAACAGCAATATTCCATGATAGCATGAATAACTTTATTTAAGAAATACCTATAATTGTGATAACAATAGACTTTGAGAAATCTGACTAATAAGATCACTTATTAAGACAGAAAGAATTAGTAAATATTGGCCAATCCAACCCTATCATTTTACAGATGAAGAAAATAAATGCTCAGAGATGGTGAGTAACTCAGGCTCTTTGGCTTCAAATCTAATGTCCTACACACTGAAATACACTGTCTTCAAATTTGTTATAAGGGAAGTCTCCTGATCTTTAGAAAGGGATATGCTGGCAGATGTTTGATAAACATATACTAGCAAGAGGAGGAGAAGGGAAAAGGAAACAAATGGATGAAGAAAATATTTTTAAGCTTAAACTGCATCATTAACATATTTTTAAGTTTAGATAATCCACAAAATAAATCAATCTCTAATTTGCAGATTTCTGAGGCATAAATAGTCACACTAGGCACACCCTAATCTTCACACTAAAGTTTTGCTAAAATGGGAAGACACTTGGTCTGCTATCTGGAACTAATCCAGTCCTGATACACATATTCACATATACACATAACATGCACACACACATAGATACACATATAGTGTTTTTTTTATTTATAATATTTTAAAAATTTATAATATAATTTATATATATCACATTACTTATATTCATGTGTCATGTAATATATGTATATAATATATGCATACACATATGTGTATATGCTTGCTCACACACATGCATGTATGTGTGTAATTTACAATATACACATACAGTGCTTTAGGTATGGGTACATAGGCTGGATGACCCATATTTCCATATTTAAGATTCTATCAATTCTTGCACAAGTTATGATCAAAGCTCTATAAAATTGTGTATACAGTTTGGCCTAGAAAGAACATTACTAGTATGGTATATGAACATAATTGAATATTATTGTTCTATAAGAAATGATGAGCACGCTAATTTCAGAAAATCCTAGAAAGACTTACATGAACTGATGCTGAGTGAAGTGAACAGAAGCCGGATAACATTATATGCAGTAATAGCAAGATTATACAATAATTAGCTATGATAGATTTAGCTCTTTTCAGCAATACAGTGATCTAAGACAATTTTTAATAGATTTGGAATAGAAAATACCATCAGCATCCAGAGAAAGAACTATCCAGACTGATTGTGGATTGAAACATACTATTTTCACCTTTCTTTTTGTTTCCTATTTTTCCTCATTCTTTTTGCTTTTGTTCTGACTTTTCTTTCACAACATGACTAATATGAAAATATAGTAGAAATGATTATGTATGTATAACCTATATTAGATTGCTTACTATTTTGGGGAGGGGAGAAGAAAATAAAATTGAAACTCTAAATCTTACAAAAATGAATGTTGAAAACAATCTTTACATGTAATTGGGAAAATAAGAAAAAATATCCTATTACTAGATTTATACACATAAGAGATCAAAGAAGAAGATAAAGAGTTCTATATGTACAAAACTATTTATAGAAGCTCTTTTTATGCGTGTGTGCTGGCAAATAACTAGATATTGAGAGGATGCCTCTCAATTGGGGAATGGCTAAATAAGTTATGGTATGTGATTATGATGGCATATGATTGACTTGTAAGAAATGATGAAGTGTTTTCACAGAAACCTTGGAAGACTGATATAAACTAATGATGCAAAGTGGGGTGAGCAGAATCAGGACATTGTACACAGAAATGGCAATATTTTTAATAACAATAAACCTTGAAAGATAATACAATGACATGCGAATATCCCTAAAGCCTCATTTTAAAATGTCATCCAAACAACTGATGAACTGTAAGTATAGATTGAAACACAATTTTTTCAATATGGTTATTGAATATGGTTAATGCTAAAATGTTTTGTATGATTTCACATACATAATGGGTATCAAATTGTTTTTAAATGGGTAGTGGAAGTGTTGGAAGGAAGAAGAGAATTTGGAATTCAAATTAAAAAAAAAGAATATTTTTTAAAAAGTACATAACTACATGTGTGAATTTGGAGAAGAGAACAGGAAGTCATAAAACCAATTTTAAAAGATATTCATTTTTCATTCATTAACTGTTGTTATCTTGTAAGTAGATAAAACTTTAATAATGGATTTTTTTATAGATGAACTAGCATAGAAAAATAAAGACACATGATACTGCTGCTGTAATTTGTGATCTGATGTCAGGTATTGTTAAAATGATTTGAAAGCATGCTTTCCAGTGACAATGATATAACTAATTTTATAAGAACAAAAGCATTTTCTAATCATTATACAAGAGTTTCGTGATACCATGATTATTGCAGAAAGATATTTTTTCCACAAGAAGGAATAAAGATTAACTCAGAACTTGTTTTTAAATGCTTTTCATTAAATCATAACTGAATTTTATTGGGTTAAATTGGCTAATTTTCCCATTTGAATATGTTTTAGGCTGGTGCCAAGACTAATTCAATTGCTTCATTTCTAGATTCATATGTTTCATAAAAGTTCATTTATGTTTGCTTAGGGCTTTTCTGCCTACTGGGAATTGTGGCTATGTGAAATGGGATGCTAAAATTTATTAAAAGCAAAAAAAAAATTCATGAATTTAAAAACAGAAACAAATATATTTGTAGAGGACAATAATGTCTCTTAAGAGACAATACAGTTCTTACATGTTTATGTTAATCAGCCAGTTTACTATTGCTTTCCTTAATCGGGAAAGGTGGCTTTGATGCAGAATGCTGCTTTATGAGTAATAGATGGAACATTAAGGACTTAACTTACATCAGCCCTTTCATTTGAATTACACCTGTTCTATTTGTACAAATGTTGTCACCTTATAGGAACCAAAAACTTTAATGTAGAGTAGCTTTCTGGGGACAGTATTAAGAAAAGGCTGATTCTATGTCTTTCCTAATTCATCTTATTGTTTGCAATGAAGGCTGACTATATTGTCATTATCATTCAAGTCACATCTTAGAAAAGGCTCAGCATTTTAATAACTGGCCCATTCGGTAAATTATAGTCTTTTGACGTAGCCATTTGACAGTATTGTGATTAGCTAGCCAGTGGTTCTCATGTCTTCTTGGTGTTCTAATAGGGCTATTTCATATAGGGCTGCAGGCATATTGGAAGCTGTACAAGAAGCTTGTAAATGACATGATGAATCATTATAAAATATTTGTGGCTTTGATTTGCTGGACTAGCTTCTACATATGTTTGTGTACACATGTGTATGTGTGTGTACACATGTGTATATCATGGTGGGTTTTGAGGCAATGAAGAAATAAAGCAACTACAAATGAAATGCATTTTTACCCTCTGGAAATGGTGCTTAGTCCAGTGTATTCTTTAATTTAAAAAGTAGCTTTATTTCTCTGGTAAAAATGATAATGCTAGATCTCTGATTTGAGTCAACTTCAACAGTTAATGATGCCTGATTATGTAAAAAAAGTCATTCAATTTCCTGTTACTTTTCTTACTTTGTTATTTAGTTAAATGCTTGTAATGTTAAGATAATAACAAATATAAAACAATGAAAAAAAGATTTAAGAAAAGGGGGAAAGGGATTGAAGTATAAAGAACAACATATTTTTTTATTATTTTTTCCTCAAGGTAATTGCTATGATTGGGATAGAAAACCTTCCCCAATATAATACAATTCAAGTTTGCTAAATAATAATTGATATTCTCCTCCTCCTCCTTTTTTATTCTTCTTTATGTAATGCAAATTATTTTTACAAATATCTCATTCTCTTGTCAAAACAATTTGAGAGGTAAGTACTGTTATTATTCCCATTTTACATGTGAAGAAACTGAGGTAGAAGTTACGGGACTTACTCAGGATTACACAACTGTTAAATATTTTTGGCTAGATTGAAAAATAGGATTTTCTTATGGAAAGCTCAATACTTCCACTGAGTCACCTAGCTGGCACCTCAAAGTATTTGAGTGCTTATTTTGTTAGAGATTATGCTAAGAATTTGTGATTATTGTGATAAAAAGAAAAATGCAAAAACAACACCTGTCTTTATGGAGCTCATATTCTGATAAAAGAGACAACACACATAATTCACAACATATGAAATAAATATAAAATAGAAGTTAATCTTAGAGAGGATGTACACTACTTCCTAGAAGAGATGGCACTTAAGCTTCAACTAAAAGGAAGCCAGGAAATCTGAACTGGTGTTTGAAAAGGAGGGCATTTCGGGCAAAAGAAAAAGCCAGCACAAAGGCAATGGGTCAGAAGATGGATTGTTGGAGTGTTGTCTGTGAGGATTAAATAGTAAATAGGCCAGTGTGACTAAATTACAGAGTACATGAAGGAAAGAATATAAGGAAACTGGAAATTTACTGAAGCTCCCCTTTGTATTGAGAAAGGTGACCAGCTTCAATATATACTTTTTTATTTAAGTCATTCATTCAATTAACTAGAACTTAAGCATTAAACTTGAATATAATATTCCTATAATGTTGCAAGTACTCTGTGTCCCTAAGTAAAAGCCACATGCATACACACCACACACACACACACACACACTATATATATATATATACACACACATGCATGTGTATATATTATGAGAATCCGCCTTTCATGCATTAACATTTCAATGACAACATTAAAAGGAAAATGGCTGGCTTTCACAGATGATTTTCAGGAATGGACAATATTTTCACAATGACACAGTTGACTGAGAGATATAGATAATATGAAATCCTGCTATGCTTATTGATTACCAAAAATATTATTTGTTAGAGAAAATGCAGTCTTACAGAATAGCTCTTTGAAGTTATCCCTCATGTGTATGTTAAGGTAATAGAAACTCCATGACAAATACAACCACAAAGAAAACTTTGTTTATTGATATTTTGAGCCTCATTGCTAAATTAGGAATAAATTTGGAAAAAAAAATACATTGTCACCAATATTGTTTTATAATGTCCTATAGGATGACTAATGTAGAATAGAAATAGTAGAAGATTTTCCTATAAATAGTGAAATTCTCCCCATACTCCTATTATTTGATAAAATTGTGATTACACTGAGAGCTCCTCAGTTTGCCATGGACATTCAAAAAGGTAAAATGAAAGAATGCATAAGTTTTTTTTTATTAAAGCTTTTTATTTTCATAACATGCATGGCTAATTTTTCAACATTAATCCTTGCAAAACCTTGTGTTCCAATTTTCACCCTTCTACCCCCTTCTTTAGATGACAAATAGTCTAATATATATTAAACATAGTAGAAACATATGTTAAATCCAATATATGCATATATATTTATATAATTATCTTGCTGCACAAGAAACAACAAATCAAACTGGAAAAAAATGAGAAAGAAAATATGTAAGCAAACAATAGCAAAAAGAATGAAAATGCTATGTTGTGAACTACATGAGTTCCCACAGTCCTCTCTCTGGATGTAAATGGCTCTCTTCATCAAAAGATCTTTGGAACTGGCCTGAATCATCTCTTTGTTGAAGAGAGCTACATCCATCCGAATTGATCATTGTATTATCTTGTTGTTGCAGTGTACAATGATCTCCTGCTTTTGCTCATTTCACTTAGCATCAGTTCATGTAGGTCTCTCCAAGCCTCTCTGAAATCATCCTGCTGGTCGTTTCTTACAGAGCAATAATATTTATATATCATAACTTATTCAGCCATTCTCCAATTGATGGGCATCCACTCAATTTCCAGTTTCCTGACACTGCAAAAAGGGCTTGCCACAAACATTTTTGCACATATGGATTTCTTTCCCTCCTTTATGATCTCTTTGGGATATAAGCCCCATAAAAACATTGCTGGATCAAAGGATATGCACAATTTGATAACTCTTTAAGCATAGTTCTAAATTGCTTTCCAGAATGGTTGGATCTGTTCACAGTTCCACCAACAATATATTAATGTCCCAGTTTTCCTACACCCCCTCCAACATTTGTCATTATATTTTCCTGCCATTTTATCCATTCTGAGATGTGTGTAGTGGTATCTCAGAATTGTCCTAATTTGCATTTCTCTGATCAACAGTGATTTACAGTACCTTTTCTTATGACTACAAATTTTTGCAACTTCTTCATCTGAAAATTGTTCATATCCTTTGACCAGTTATCAATTGAAGATGGCTTAAGAATGCATAAATTTAAAAAAAAAACGAATGTACTAAAATTTACATTATCCAAATTAAAATATTCATTTGCATAAGCCTCTTGGATAGTATATAAAAATGTCATGTAACTAATGTTGCAATTATCAAAACTTATTGTAAATAATTACAGGCAAGCAACACCAATAATAAAATTTTAAAAAATCACATACAAAAATGTAAAAAATCCAAGCCTTCATAAAATTAAATATAGATATTAAAAATCTGATCTCAAAAATTTTAACTCATTATTAATCTGACAAAGTATTGGTCGGCAAGGGATTTTGATTAATATATTTGAGTTCTTATGTGACTTCAGATACTTAGTATCTGTGTAATGTTGGGCAAATCACTTAAATTCATTTTCCCTTAATCTACTAGAAAAAGAAATGACAAACCATTCCATTCATTATCTTTGTCAAGAAAAGCTCATGATTTCTTTCAAAGGATCATGAAGAGTAAGAGAAATTGCAACTAAACACTAGCAGTCACAAATTGGGATAAAACAAAAATGTTTTCTTTTTTAACATTAATTTGAGACAGTTTGGAAAGAGGAAGAATAGTAACAAAATAAATTAAATTAGTGTTTGCAATTGAAATTCATAACTTTTCCTATTATAGTCATCATAGGGGTTTACTTAGAAAACCACATAGAATCAGCAAAGAATTAAATAAGATAATTACTAGCATTAGTAATATAGCAAGATGTAAAATAAACTATCAAAGATTGTGAATATTTTGAAACAACATTGTGAAAAATTCTGTTTAATAATAGCAAAAAAGAAAGAAAAATGAGATAGGACAATTCATTAAAATAATTTCAAAGATGCTTTAAAATCTGAGAATCAAAATGTGCATATATTCTTTCTTCATGATTAGATTACCCAAAATAATAATTGTGAATGAAAATAAAATTCATGTAGCAATGTCAATGTGCTAGTGCTAAGCACTAGGAATGCAAATATAAAAGCTAAGAGAGTCTCAACCCTTAAGCAGTTTATAATATAATGATACAAACAAATAAAAAATGGGGATGGTGTCCAGAGATGCAATAGAGTTTTAAACTGTCCAATCCACATTACAAAAAGTCTGATTCAGAATGCTAGGTCAATAGCATCTTATTAAAAGGTCCTTGGTTTCCTGTAATAAAGAGAGTTTTAGATCTTTCTCATGATCTGACATGCCCCCTTCTCCATGGCCTTATTTTTATAAGGTTTCATACCTGAACACTCTAGAGGAACTACACAAAAACATCGAATACTATTGATTGATATACCTTGCTTGCCTTAAGGGCCAAAAATCAGTCAAAAAGTGGTATATCAGCAAGGGAGGTCTCTGCTTGTGTGAAGCATGGGGCTCCTCCACTGATAAAGTAGTAATAAAATACCTGCTCAAGTTGGAAAATAGAGAGTAGTCTGGAGATACAAACATAAATTGGGAAACTGTCTATGTAATTGAGTTACCTCCACAACTCTGGGCTTGATGAGTAGGAAAACAACTGGTAGAGGCCCGCTAGTTATCTTCCTATGACCAGGGGAATGAACTTACAATTTGCAATTCATAGTTCTTCAGTCTAATATATAGAACTTATAACCAGAATCCTTATGAAGTCATCTCAAACCGATTAATATTGATTGGAATAGGAGTTCAAATGAATTATTTCTCACATTCAGCATTTTGGAAAGTTACAGAGATGGTTACAGAAAGTTACAGAGAATAGGAAAACAGAGGAATAACATGGTCAATTTCTAAGGACAATGGAAGAACTAATTTGATACAGGTTCATGGTAGGTGATTGCTAAAGGAAAGCTACTGCATTCTTTTTTATGACAAGAATATTGCATTAATGCCAAACCAAGGAAAACAAAAAGAAAGACAATTAAGAATAATTTTACAAAAAAAAGATTAGCAATGCAAATATTCTAAATAAAATTCTGACAAGGAGATTGCAGTAATATATCACAAAGATCACATATTTTGTCCAAGTGAGACATATTAGTAATACAGCACATTTCAAAATAAAGAAAACCACAAGAATAATTGACTATATCAAATGTGAAAAAATCATGATGATAGTCATACAATTATTGACAAAATACAATTACTATTTTAAAAAATCAAAAGGTATAGCAATTAGTAAAGCAGTTTTTGAAATAAGTACTTTCTACCTAAACCAAGAGCACCCATTATCTATAATAGAGAGAAATTTGAATCCTTCCCAATAAGATCACAGGTGAAGCAAAGGTGACCATTATCACCACTATTATTCAATATTGTGTTAGAAATAGTAACTATAGCATAAGATAATAGAAAAAATGGCAGAATAAGAATAAGGAATGAATAAACAAAACTACTACTCTTTGCAGGTGATAATATGATATACTTACATGACCTTAGAGAATGAAATAAAAACAAAACAAAAGAAAGTAAAAACTGTGATGTTCTTTTTCTTCTTTAAAATAATATAAAGGTTCTCTCTGGGGGAGCAGGTTTCTTGGGGAGGTTTTCTGGAGGCAGCCTTAGTTTCAGTTGAAAGTAATAATCACCCAAATGCAGCCAGGTGCTGAAAGTTCAAATCTTTTATTGTGTCCTTCAATATAGCCCGGTTAGTTTTTCTTAGAGGCCTCTCTCTGTCCTTGGTTCTAAGAGCTCTTGCAGCTTCGTCCTTTGCTTCTGCCTCTGCCTCCAGCCAGTACCAAGGTAAAAGTTGTAATGAATCTTTCTTGCCTCCGAGAGAGGGCTTCTGGCTCTCCCAGAGTGCTCTGTCTGGCCCACAGTGCTCCTCTCCAATCTAATTCAGCTGAACTCCCGACTGAGTCCGCTTCTTATATATCATCTCCCAAAGGTTGACTCCTTCTGGAGGCACACCTAAGGGAAGTGTGAATTCACAAAGTTTTCTTTGTAAATCTCCCATACTTGTGAACTCCAATGAGAACTGTTGTGAACACAAGCATTGTATCAATTAGTTCTACTTAGTACCTTGTTTCAGGTTCTGGCCCAAAACATGTCCTTGTAAGATGAGATCAGTGATACTGAACCATGCTAAATTAGATAATAATTGTCTCTATCAACTCTAATGACTTAACATTTTGTAAAGATTCCAACATCTCCTGCTTTCTTTTGTTTTAGAACAAAGGGTGGTCATGACCTCCCTGACTTCTCAAGGAGATGAGAACCACCCCAAAAAGGTGATCACACCTTCCCTGACATACCAGGAAAGGAGATGAAAATACCAAAGGAAATAGGAAGTCAAATCAGATTAGCGGGTTTTTGAAGGGGCTCACTTGAAACAGGTACACATAAATCCATCAATATGGGCCAGAACTTGAAACAGATATACAAGGTACACATAAATCCATCAATATGGGCCAGAACTTGAAACAGATATACAAGGTATACATAAATCCATCAGTATGGGAGACATTACACATAATTTATACAAGCACTTAACAATATAACACAGGCTAGTAGTAATGTAACAAATAACATGAATCAACATGAGAATTTATACATGTCCATAAGTCCTAGAAATAGTCCAAAAGAAATCCATTGTCCATTAGTTCATGTGCCAGGAATCCAATAGTTCCTGTAAGCTCTGAAATACTGCAATAGTCTCATCAACAAGTTTTCATCTCAAGGAATTCAGTGATTCTTGCTGGTTTTTCAAGAACTAAAACAGTCTCATCTTGTGTTAGGAAATCCAATGCTTCCTGAAGATTTTTAAAAGTTCTTTTAACAGTCTCATTGTCAGCCATGCCTTTTCAGTGTCAGATGTTTCTTAAATTTCCTTTGTTTTGAAGTTTTTCTCTCTTTCTGTTTCTCTCTGATAGACTAGGCGAATACAGCTCATTGGCACCCATCTGATTCCTTCTCCATCTGTATCCTTCTCTGTCTGTAAAAATATAAGCAAACCCTCTACCCCAAGCAGTTAACCTATCTAATTCCCTTCTATTTACCACTTTTGGGATTTCTCATCATCATCTGGTAATTACATTGGAGCTGTTTGCATCGGATACTGCCTTGTTGTCTTAAAAGGCCTGTATTGTCCCCAACTGTAATCCTGATTGCTTTTCTGTTGGTTGATGACATCAGAATCCTGAATTTCTAAAGTCTCTCTGGGTGTTATCTCAGCTGCTATCATGCCCTACCTATCTTTTGATTTATACTTTGGGCCTAGGCCCTGCCTCTCATTTCTCTGGGTCAATCTACATTCAGATGCCCAATGAAAGCCTTGGTTACATTTTGGACATGGGATTTTAGGTTTTATTCTCTCACCCTGTCTTCTCATTCTATCTCCATATCTACACTGAGCTCTCAAATGTCCAACTTTTCCACACTGAAACATCTACAAATTTCTCTAGAAGTCCCTTGCCAAGAGGGACCCTGTCTTTCCATGTTCATCATAGTTTGAGTTGAGTTGTGCCCACTGTGGCATAGTGCCTTATGATCTCCTCTAAAGAAGCATCTTTGTCACGTCCCCATATAATTCTTTTGCAAACCTCATTGGCATTTTCCTTATCCAGATGTCTGGTCATTATTCCTGTTGCTGCATTGTCTCCAATGGTTCTTATTACAGCTGTTTGCAAATGTCTCACAAAATCTGCAAAAAATTATTGGGACCTTGCTCTATTTTTGTGAAAGCTTTTCTTCCATCTTTCTGTCCAGGGAGAGAATTCCATGCTTTTATTGCAGCCTTAGAAATTTACTCATACACTGGTATGGGATAATAAATCTGTTCTGAATTCTCTCTATATTGACCTTCACCAGCTAGTTGGTCAAAAGTGATTTGTATATTAGCTCTTGTTTGCCTGTTGCATTGAGCTTGAATCCTACATAATTCACGAAACTCCAAAAGCCACAATTAATTTTGTCCCAGTTCTAGACATGCTCTAGCTATGGATTTCCAGTCATTTGGGGTTAAGATTTCATAAGACAAATTATCTAGTAAAATCTTCACATAAGATGATGTAGCCCCATAAAGAGTGCAACTCTTTTTCAAATCTTTAATTTTTTCCAAATTAAAAGGAGTGTATTTTCTCTCTTTTTGACCTGAAGAGTCAAGCTTTTCAATCACAGGATATACAATTATAAAATCAGATATATCTTCTTCATTTTTTGCTTTAATTAATGCCTCTTCTAATCTTGTCATATTCTGCTTTACAGGAGAAGCTGACTGTGTTTCTGCCTCTCTTCCTCCCCCTTCTTCCTCCACCCATGAAGGATTAATTGAGGGGGGAGGGTCATGAGATGTGGAATGATCTAATTCTTCCTACTGTTTAGTATCACGCTCAGAATTGTAATTAACTCCATTCTTTTCACCTAGTTTAGTTGGCACTTTTCTTTCCTGCTATTTCTTCTTTTTCTTCATTCTAACACTTAAATAATTTCTTATAGCCAATTGTATTAAATTGTATGTATAAAGTATATTTTTAGAAATTGAGTTTGGATAAGAATTGTAGTATTCACCTAGTTGTTCTCCCACTAACTTCCACTCATTTGGATCCAATTCTTTTTTCTGTAGAGAACCAAGGTGATGTACAGTTTTTAAAAGATCAATGACATGCTCCCAGGTTATAATTAAACCTTGATTTTTTTATAAGTCTGGCAATGGTCTCCGAACATTTTCCTTGAATGCTCTCTAAACATTTTCCTTGAACAGAAACAGAAGGCTGTTTTCTAAATATCTCTTCCATCTTAGATGAAATTCTACTTTAACTCTTTTAACAAAATTTCTTTGTTGTACTCACCCTAATTTCTAGGTTGAAGAGTCTTTTCCACTGGAATCCACTGAGGGGTCTATAGGTCCCATGTTCAGGGTGCCAATATGTGGTGTTTTTTTCTTCTTTAAAATAATATAAAGGTTCTCTCTGGGGGAGCAGGTTTCTTGGGGAGGTTTTCTGAAGGCAGCCTTAGTTTCAGTTGAAAGTAAAATCATCGAAATGCAGCCAGGTGCTGAAAGTACAAATCTTTTATTGTGTCCTTCAATATAGCCTGGTTCATTTTTCTTAGTGGCCTCTCTCTCTCCTTGGTTCTAAGAGCTCTTGCAGCTTCGTCCTTTGCTTCTGCCTCTGCTTCCAGCCAGCATCAAGGTAAAAGTTGTAATGAATCTTTCTTGCCTCCGAGAGAGGGCTTCTGGCTCTCCCAGAGTGCTCTGTCTGTCCCAGAGTTCTCTCCTCCAATCTAATTCAGCTGAACTCCTGACTGAGTCCGCTTCTTATATATCATCTCCCAAAAGTTGACTCTTCCTTCCGGAGGGACACCTAAGGGAGGTGTGAATTCACAAAGTTACAGTTTGCTTTGTGACTCTCCCACACTTGTGAACTCCAATGAGTACTGGTGTGAACACAAGCATTGTATCAATTAGTTCTACTTAGTACCTTGTTTCAGTTTCTGGCCCAAAACATGTCCTTGTAAGATGAGATCAGTGATACTGAACCATGCTAAATTAAATAATTATTATCTCTATGAACTCCAATGACTTAACATTTTGTAAAGATTCCAACAAAAAACAATAACCAAAAACTAGTTGAAACAATCAACAGCTTTAGCAAAGCTATAGAATATAAGATTAACCCATATAAATCATTAGTCTTTTAATATAACAAAAACCAGAAAGAAGAGCTAAAAAGATACATTTCACTAGATGTAATGGCAAACAACATGCTTGCTAATATAAATTCAGGTATTAAAAGAACACAATTACAAAGCAATCTTCACACAAATAAAGGAAGATCTAAACAATTTGAGAAATATTAATTGCTCACGAATATGCTGAGCCTATAATACAATAAAAATTATAATTCTACTTAAGTTAGTTATTTGATGCCACACCAAACTAAAAAAAAGAACTATTTTTAAAAGCTAGAAATAATAATACCAAAATTAATATGGAAAAAAACAAAAAGTAAAGCATATTGAAGGAATTCAGTGGAAACAATGTGAAAGAAAGTGGCTTTGCCATACTAGATCTCACATCGTATAATGAAGGAATAATCATCAAAATATTCTGATACTGGCTAAGAAATGGGGTAATAGGTCAGTGGAATAGATTAGGTAAATAACACATTGCAGTAAATGATTATAGTACTCTAGTGTTTGATAAACCTAAAGGCCCATGTTTGGAGGATAAGAACTCACAATTTAAGTATTGAGAAAACTGGAAATTTGTTTTGGAGAAACAATGTATAGATTAGCTAGGCTGACAAGGGAGTATTTGACAGCAGCTATGTGATTTTAGGCAAATCACTTAAACTTCTTTGCTGCAATTTCTCATCTGTAAAATGAGTTGGAGAAAGAAATGAAAAGCCATTTCTAGACTCTGCCACCAACACTCCAAATGTGTTCATGAAGAAACATACATGACTGATATGACTGAATAACAACAACAACTATAATGTCAACAACAATACTATCATAAACAATAGCAACAACAACAGTGAAAGTCACAGAGCAGCACCAGGTCAAAATGCATAAATAATTCAGAGATAAAGTATGATAAAAGTAAAGTAGGGGAGTATGGAAAGATATATATATATATATATATATATATATATATATATATATATATGCCAGATCTATGGATAAGGGAAGGATACATAAAACAAGAAATAGCGAAGATCACAGAAAGTAATGTGATTAATTTTGATCACATAAAATTTACAAAAAATGGTTTTGGACAAATAAAATGAATTCAGGCAAAATAAGAAGGAAAAGTAGAGCCTGGGACTTCTCACATTTTTAGTGAACTGAGCCAAATTTAGAAAAATATGATTTAAAAATGATTAAAACTATGAATAATCATTTTCAGAAGAAGAAATCAAAGCTATCAATAGTCACATAAAATGATATAAATTATTGTTGATTAAAGGATTCAAGTTAAAACAACACTTAAGATACCTTCTCATACTTATAATATTGACTAATATGATGAAAGAAAATGATAAATGCTGGAGGTGATGTAGAAAATTTAGGATAACAATGCACTATTGGTTTAGTTGTAAAATGGTCCAAACATTCTGGAGAATAATTTAAAACTATGCTTAAAGTGCTATTAAACTGTGCCTACCCGTTGAACCTGATAGCATTACTACATCTGTATCCCAAAGAGATCAAAGAAAAGGAGAAAGAATTATTATAGGAATTATATAGGAAATAATAGGAAAATATTTGTAGCAGTTCTTTTTTATTGTGGCAAAAATTAGAAATCAAAGAGCTCTCTACAATTGAGGAATGGACAAACATATCATTTTATATGATTGTGAAGGAATAATATTGTGATATAAGAAATGATGAGCAGGACAGTTTTAGAAAAACAAACAAACAAGGAAGTATTATAGGAACTGATACAAAATGAAGTGAGTAAAACCAGGAGGACATTGTAAACAATAAGAGAAGAACATTGTAAAAATGATCAGTTGTTAAAAACTTAGCTATGTTGATCAATACAATGATCCAAATATCTGTTAACTGAGAGATCGCACTTTAATTCTAAGATCTCACTATATTCCATATAGTTGAAAGACAGAAATCTTCTATATCAAAATGTAAGTGGCAAAAGTTCTTATAGAAGCAAGGAACTGGTCTTATCAAGTGTATAACAATTTCTTAAATGAATTGTGATGCATGAACAAAATATTATTGCACCATAACACACGGCAAATAAGGAGAATTCAGAGACATATGGAAAGATGTATAAACTGATGTAGTTACATAAATAGAATGAGGGAAACAATACGTATTATGGTTGCAATGAATGTGTATAGGTATACATCTCCCTCTTTCTCTCTCTCTGTCACTCTCCATTATTTATCTATTTGTCTATCTGTTGTTTTCCTTTTCAAAAACATTTTTGGGAGGGAAAAGGACCCAGATGTGCAAAAATTTTGTAAATTGAGTTGATGCCCCTCAGTTGGGGAAAGACTGACTAAGTTATGGTATATGAATGTAATAGAATATTATTGTTCTATAAGAAATGATAAGCAGACTGATCTCAGAAAAGCTTGAAAGGACATGAACTGATGCTAAGTGAAGTGAGAAGAATCAAGGGAACAATGTGATGATAAATTGTGATAGACTTGGCTCTTTCCAACAATGAGGTAATTCAAGTCAATTCCAATAGACTTTTAATGAAAAGTGCTTTCCACATCCAGAGAGAGAACTATGCAGACTGAATGGATCCAAATATAGTTATTTTCACCTTCTTGTTATCATTGTTTGTTTTTTCCCTTCTTCATGTTTTTGCTCTCTTTTGATATGATTTTTATTGTGCAGCATGATAAATATGGCAATATCTTTAGAAGAATTGCACACATTTAACCATACTGGATTGCTTGCTGTCTATGGATGGAGTGGGAGAAAATCTGGAACACAAGCTTTTGAAAAAATGAATATTGAAAACTATCTTTTCATGGACTGAAAAATAAAATTCTATAAAAATAAAATAAAATAAACATTTTCATGGTATATTTTTATAGATATACAATGAGTGAAACTGTATTCACAGTTTAGTGATGTTTTGACCATGTTTTCAAATTATTTTTCTGAAGATTGGAATAATTTGTATCTCTTCCAACAGGAAATTCCTATGCTTATCTTTTGAGCCACACTTAAATTTACATTTTTTTCTCTTTGTAGGGTTTTCTTTGATTATCAAATGAATATGAAGTAGAGTTTCAGAGTTGTTTTTACTTGTCTTTTTAAAATTTTTAGCTTGTAATTGCACTTTGAAACAGTTACTCATACACCTAGTGGTAGTTCTATTCCATATTTTGAAAAGTTTTTTTTTTTTAATAAGCTTTGACTTTTTATACAGTAAAATATGGTCCTCCTCATGTATTTGTATCAATTCCCTTGCTTATATATTGAATGTTTGTGAAGAAAAATAATGCAAAAGATAGCCTTTCACTCCATTAACATGTTTTTTTTCAAAATTCCATTGTCAAAAATATTCTCTCTTTTGTCTTGGGAAGCATGCACCTCAGAATCAGCTGGAGAAATCAAACTAGAATTTGATCTAAAGGGAAAAGGAAAGACATGAATAGCCTTTCTCATAGTCCAGATGATAACCTGCTCCAGACAAATAATATAAATTATAGAAAAACCTGTTAGACAGCCCAAGTGCTATGTCCACCAAATATATTAAAATATTAAAAGAACCAAAGGACACATTTTGAAAAATTGTCTAGGTCTAATATGCAGGATATTCTGAAAAATATAGAAAAGCATTGCAGAGAATGAAAGAGCAGGAATAGTTTGCTACAGTGAGGAAGCATCTATACTGATAAGATCACAGATCCATTCAAGTGCCAAAACCTCTGCTGAGCCTATTTGAGCTCAATGTTCCATTGCAGGAAAGCATTGATTGTTATTGTGTTAAGCCAGCCCCTGCTGTGTGTGTAACTGGAATTTGCTTAGCAGTAGCACAAGAATGCTCATTTTTATCTCTAGAGGAGGCTCCCTTGAAAATTTTTTGAATGGTTCAGACTCCTCAGGGAGCTTTGTATCAGACCTATTCCTCTGAAAAATTACTGAGTTTTTCTGTCTTAACTGGGTTTCAAAAGTAAACATCTGTAATCTTCTAGCAAGACTGTGGATAGGATAGGGTTGTGTACCCTAGCTTTACCCTGAAAGGAGCATCAAAGAACCTCAAAAGAAAATTGAATTTTTTGATTCAGAGTGGGGGCCCCCAGCTTCTGCAAAACACTGTTCTTTGCCATTTGTGCTTATGAAGTCTGCTTTTAAATTCAAAGTTCCAGGGTCAATTTACTTATAAGGCAATTTCTGATATGGTGAAATGGCCATATATCTAATTTTAATCATTTATTATTTTTCCTTTATATTTTAGGATGCAAACCACATAGGGTTGGCTTATTATAAAAATAGCATTTTGCCTTAAGAGCTACAGTTTCATTTTTGTTAATGCAATAATGCAATTTGTTAATGCAAATAAATGATATTTAGTATACCAAACAGAATGTGACATCATAAAGAATGCGAAATCATAAAGATTTCATAGGATTCTGAGAACAGTAAGTTTCTAGTTGTAGCAAAATGTTGAAGTCAAGGTAGAGATAGTTAATCCATTTTTTTATTAAAGATATATATTTTCTTTTTTTTTTTTTTGTAAGTATTTTATTTTTGCTGAGGCAATTGGGGTTAATTGTCCAGGGACACACAGCTAAGAAGTGTTAAGTGTCTGAGGTAAGAATTGCACTCAGATCCTCCTGACTTCAGGGCAGGTACTCTACCCACTGCAACACCTAGCTGCCCCAAAACTTTTTATTTTCAAAATATATGCATGGATAATTTTTCAGCATTGACCCTTGCAAAACCTTGTGTTCCAAATTTTCGGACCTTTCCTCCACCTCCTTCCCTAGATGGCAAGTAGTCCAATATATGTTAAATATATTAAAATATTTTCCCAGCAGTTTTTGTCAAATAATGAATTATTATCCCAAAAGCTGGGGATTTGGGATTTGTCAAACACTAGATTACTCATCGAGTATTTTGTCTTGTAAACCTAATATATTTCAATGATCGACCACTCTATTTCTTAGCCAGTCCAAATGAGTTTGATGACCACTGCTTTATGATATAATTTTAGGGCTGGCATCGCTAGACCACTTCATTTGCATTTTTTTCATTAATTGCCCTGAAATTATTGAACTTCTGTTCTTCAAGATGAACTTTGTTATTATTTTTCCTAGATCTGTAAAATAATTTCTTGGTTGTTTGATTGGTATGGCACTGGATAAGTAGATTAAATTAGGTAGTATTGTCATTTTTATTATATTCAGTCAGCCTCCCTATGAGCACTTGCTATTTTTCCAATTAATTAGATCTGACGTTATCTGTGTGGAAAGTGTTTTGTAATTGTGTTCATACAGTTCCTAACTTTGCCTTGGCAAATAGACTCTCAAATATGTTATATCATACACAGTTATTTTAAATGGAATGTTTCTTTGTATCTTTGGCTGCTGGACATTGTTGGTAATGTATAAAAATGATTTATATAGATGTATTTTGTATCCTGCAACTTTGCTAAAGTTGTGAATTATTTCTAGAACTGTTTTTAGTTGATTCTCTGAGGTTCTCTTAAATATGCCATCATATCATCTGCAAAGAGTGATAATATGGTTTCCTCATTACATACTCTAATTTCCTTAATCTGTTTTTTTCCCACTTATTGCCAAGGCTAACATTTCTAATACAATATGGAGTAGTAATGATGATAATGGGCAACCTTGTTTCACCCCTGACCTTATTGGGAATAATTCTAGTTTGTTTCCATTACAAATGATGCTTACTGGTTTTAAATATATTGTACTGATCATTTTAAGGGAAACTCCATTTATTGCTGCAATCTCTAGTGTTTTTAATAGAAATGGATGTTCTATTATGTCAAATGCTTTTTCTGCATCTTTTGAGATAGGCATATGATTTTGTTACTTTGGTTATTGATATAATCAATTATGCCATTAGTTTTTCTAAAATTGAACCAGCCCTTCCTCCCTGGTATAAATCATCCTTAATCATGGTGTATTGTCCTGGGGATGACTTTCTATAATGTCTGCTAATATTTTATTTAAGATTTTTGCATCAATGTTTATTAGCGAAATTAGTTTATAATTTTCTTTCTTGGGGTGGAGCCAAGATGGAAAAGATGACATATACTTCTTTCTAATCTTCTCCTAATTGGGAGTGCAGCAGCTTACCAGAAGAAGATAATTTTGAAGATCACCAGAAAAAAGTCTGTTTTGGTTGGGCACAGAGGGAGGTAGCCAGGAGTAAGCAGGCCAAGCATGCACACACTCTGCAGATCCAGGATGGGGTGCAGACTCTGGGGGTGAGTGGAGAATAGAGGGGGATGATTCTAGAGCACTGTTGACTTCTCTGCTCTGGTTTCAAGCCAGTGCATCATCAGAGAAGTTATAAAACATCCAACACAAACACAAAAGGTAAATAGTGAAGCCTGAACTCCCGGAGTCTCACAGGACCTGGTCATGCCCACCCATCACTGGGAGTGAGTCAGCACAAACCAATCCAGGGTCTGCTGCTTGTAGAGGAATCTTGGGAAACCTGCCTTGCTCTAAAGCCAGATCCCAACTCTTTTTTTTTTAAATGAGTAAAAAGGCAAAGAGACCTCTGACAATAGATAGTTTTATGGTGAAAGAGAGGAACAGATTTCAAAACCTGAGAATACTAAAAGCAGATTGTCTTCAGATGAAGCCCTAAAGTGTGACATATCACACAAGGCTCTCCTGGAAGAAATGATAAAAGATAAAAGAAGAGAGCTGGAAGACAAATGAGGAAAGGATATTAGCACTTTATAAGAGGGTTTGGAAAAGACAACACAGAATCATAAAATGGAAAAAGCATCTAACTCATTAAAAGATAGATTTGACAAAAAAGAAAGAGAAAACAACCACCAGAAAAACAAAATTTGTGAAATGGAAAAAGAAAATAACTTCATAAAAAACAGAATTTGTGACTTCCGGCCAAGATGGCAGAGAGGAAATACACTGCTGTGTAACCTCCGTGTTTTTCTCTCACTATCCATTTCATTTCATGCCTCTGAATTAATGCTCGACTGAAAAAAAACATACAATTACTTACCAAGAGAAACCATCCTTGAGACTCGTCAAGAAAGGTCTGTTTTTGCGCGAGGGCAGGGACGGTATTTAAATCTGAAGCAGTCTGCGGGCAGCAGCTGCAGCGAGAGCACAGAAAGCAGCTCAGAGCCGAGCAGAGCAGAGAGAGGGTGGGGAGTGATCGCAGCCGTCTCTGCGGGGAGAGCTTTGCTACAGGATTAGATACTTTGCTCCGGCAGCAAGTCAGCAGCCCAGCAGAGAAGCTAAAAACACCGGGAGTGAAGAATACAACCCCAAACAGCTGGAGTCTCTGGAGACCTGGCCAGCCATCCCCCACAGTGTCTCAGAGCGCTCGGATCTCAGAGCGCAGGCGCCAGCACAGTAGGACCCGTGCCTCACAAATACCTTGCCCCTCCCCCAAAGAAAGCAGCCTCCATTCAAGGGTTTTTTTCCTTCTGTTTCTTTGATAGTTTGTCTTTGATTATTAGACAGAATGAGCAAGAAACTGAAAAAGAATTTAACCCTTGACAGCTTTTATACAGATAAAGAGCAGACTCCAAATCCTGAGGAGACTAAAAACAAACAGTCCCCAGGTGAATCCCCAAAGGAGGAGATCATATGTTCCTCAGCACAGATGAATCTCATGGAGGAAATTAAAAAGCTCTCACAAGGGAGCTAGAAGAAAAATGGGAGAAGGAGAGGGAGGCTTTGCAAAAGGGGAAGGAGGCTTGGCAAAAGGAGAAGGAGGCTTTGCAAAAGGAGAGGGAGACTTGGCAAAAGCAGAGTGAGGCTCTGCAAAAGGAGAGGGAGGCTTGGCAAAAGAGCCTGGAGAAGTCAGTTAAAGAGAGAGTGGATAAAGAAACCAAATCCTTGAAAAATAGGATTGGTGAACTGGAAAACAAAATTGGCGAAATGGAAAAAAATTCCACAGAACAAAAGAACTCAATTGGACAATTAGAAAAAGATCTTAAAAAAGTGAGTGAAGAAAATACCTCACTGAAAATCAGGGTCGAACAATTGGAATTGAATGACTCGAGGAGACAAGAAGAATCAGTCAAGCAAATCCAAAAAAATCAAACAATGGAAAAGAATGTAAAATACCTTCTGGGGAAGACAACAGACCTGGAAAACAGATCCAGGAGAGACAACCTGAGAATCATCGGACTTCCAGAAAAGTATGATGAAAAAAAGAGCCTGGACACTATTTTCCAGGAAATTATCAAAGAGAACTGCCCAGAAGTCATAGAAACAGAAGGTAAAATAGACATTGAAAGAATTCATCGATCCCCTACTGAAAGGGATCCTAAAATCAAAACACCAAGGAATATAGTGGCCAAATGCCAGAACCCTCAGGCGAAGGAAAAAATACTGCAAGAGGCTAGAAAAACCCAATTCAAGTATCAAGGAGCCACAATAAGGATCACTCAGGATCTGGCAGCATCCACATTAAAGGATCGAAGGGCCTGGAATATGATATTCCGAAAGGCTAAGGAACTTGGTATGCAACCAAAAATAACTTACCCAGCGAGACTGAGCATCTTTTTCCAGGGAAGAAGATGGACATTCAACGAAATAAGCGAATTTCATCTATTTCTGATGAAAAAGCCAGAACTTAACAAAAAAATTTGATCTACAAACACAGAACTCAAGAGAAATCTAAAAAGGTAAAGATTAATCTTGGGATCTATATTTCGGATATAAAGATGTACAAAGAAAACATGTATACCTTGTTCTAGAAACTAGATGTGGAAAGGACATTGTACCAATAAAAAGGGAAAGTGGGGGTACTACATTTCATGAAGAGGCAAAGAAAACCTAGTATATCTGAGAGAAAGAATGGAGAGGGATGAATATAGTGAGTATTTTACTGCTTTCAGAATTGGCATTAAGAGAAGGATTTTAGACATATTCAATCTATGGTGAAACTTCTCCCACCTCATTGAAAAGTGAGAAGGGAAAAGTGAAAAGGGAAGGAATAAGCTAAGTGGAAGGGAATACAGTAACTGGGAGGGAAAGGGGTAAGTTTGGGGGGGGGAAATCTAAGGGGGAGGAGGGATACTAAAAAAGGGAGGGCTGTGAGAAGCAAGTGGTGCTCACAAGCTTAATACTGGGAAGGGGGGTTAGGGAGTAAGAAGGGAGAATAGCATAAACCGGGGTTAATAAGATGGCAAGTAATACAGAATTGGTCATTTTAACCATAAATGTGAATGGGGTAAACTCCTCTATAAAGAGGAAGCGATTAGCAGAATGGATCAAAAGCCAGAATCCTACAATATGTTGTTTACAGGAAACACACTTGAAGCAGGGTGATACATGCAGGTTAAAGGTAAAAGGTTGGAGCAAAACCTACTATGCTTCAGGTGAAGCCAAAAAAGCAGGGGTAGCCATCCTGATCTCAGATCAAGCTAAAGCAAAAATTGATCTAATCAAAAGAGATAAGGAAGGGCACTATATCTTGCTAAAGGGTAGAATGAATAATGAAGAAGTATCTATATTAAACATATATGCACCAAGTAGTGTAGCATCTAAATTCTTAAAAGAGAAATTAAGAGAGCTGCAAGAAGAAATAGACAGTAAAACTATAATAGTGGGAGATCTCAACCTTGCACTCTCAGAATTAGATAAATCAAACCACAAAATAAATAAGAAAGAAGTCAAAGAGATAAATAGAATACTAGAAAAATTAGATATGATAGATCTCTGGAGAAAATGTAATGGGGACAGAAAGGAGTACACCTTCTTTTCAGCAGTTCATGGAACTTATACAAAAATTGACCATATATAAGGATATAAAAACCTCAAACTCAAATGCAGTAAGGCAGAAATAGTGAATGCATCCTTTTCAGACCATGATGCATTGAAAATTACATTCAATAAAAAGCCACAGGAAAGTAGACCAAAAAAAATTGGAAACTAAATAATCTCATACTAAAGAATGATTGGGTGAAACAGCAAATTATAGACATAATTAATAACTTCATCCAAGAAAACGATAATAATGAGACATCATACCAAAATGTATGGGATGCAGCCAAAGCGGTAATAAGGGGAAATCTCATATCTCTAGAGGCCTATTTGTATAAAATAGAGAAAGAGAAGGTCAATGAATTGGGCTTGCAACTAAAAATGCTAGAAAAGGAACAAATTAAAAACCCCCAATCAAACATTAAACTTGAAATTCAAAAAATAAAAGGAGAGATCAATAAAATTGAAAGTAAAAAAAACTATTGAATTAATTAATAAAACTAAGAGTTGGTTCTATGAAAAAACCAACAAAATAGACAAACCCTTAGTAAACCTGATTAAAAAAAGGAAAGAGGAAAATCAAATTGTTAGTCTTAAAAATGAAAAGGGAGAACTCACCACTAACGAAGAGGAAATTGGAGCAATAATTAGGAGTTACTTTGCCCAACTTTACGCCAATAAATTCGACAACTTAAAAGAAATAGAAGAATACCTCCAAAAATATAACTTGCCTAAACTAACAGAGGAAGAAGTAAATATCCTAAACACTCCTATATCAGAAAAAGAAATAGAACAAACTATCAATCAACTCCCTAAGAAAAAAACCCCAGGACCAGATGGATTTACATCTGAATTCTATCAAACATTTAAAGATCAATTAACTCCAATGCTAAATAAACTATTTGAAGAAGTAGGGATTGAAGGAGTCCTACCAAACTCCTTTTATGACACAGATATGGTACTGATACCTAAACCAGGTAGGCTGAAAACAGAGAAAGAAAATTATAGACCAATCTCCCTAATGAATATTGATGCTAAAATCTTAAATAAAATATTAGCAAAAAGATTACAGAAAATCATCCCCAGGATAATACACTATGACCAAGTAGGATTTATACCAGGAATGCAGGGCTGGTTCAATATTAGGAAAACTATGAACATAATTGACTATATCAATAACCAAACAAACAAAAACCATATGATCATCTCAATAGATGCAGAAAAAGCATTTGATAAAATCCAACAGCCATTCCTAATAAAAACACTTGAGAGCATAGGAATAAAAGGACTTTTCCTTAAAATAGTTAGGGGCATATATTTTAAACCTTCAGTAAGCATCATATGCAATGGGGAAAAACTGGAACCTTTCCCAGTAAGATCTGGAGTGAAACAAGGTTGCCCACTATCACCATTATTATTCAATATTGTATTAGAAACACTAGCCTCTGCAATAAGAGTCGAGAAAGAGATTAAAGGAATTAGAGTAGGCAATGAGGAAACCAAACTATCACTCTTTGCAGATGATATGATGGTATACCTAGAAAACCCCAGAGATTCTACTAAAAAGCTATTAGAAATAATTCATAATTTTAGCAAAGTAGCAGGATACAAAATAAATCCCCATAAATCCTCAGCATTCTTATACACCACCAACAAAATCCAAGAGCAAGAGATACAAAGAGAAATTCCATTCAAAATAACTGTTGATAGCATAAAATTTTTGGGAATCTACCTACCAAAGGAAAGTCAGGAATTATATGAGCAAAATTACAAAAAAGTTTTCACACAAATAAAGTCAGACTTAAATAATTGGAAAAATATTAAGTGCTCTTGGATAGGCCGAGCGAATATAATAAAGATGACAATACTCCCTAAACTAATCTATTTATTTAGTGCTATACCAATCAGACTTCCAAGAAAATATTTTAATGATTTAGAAAAAATAACAACAAAATTCATATGGAACAATAAAAAGTCGAGAATCTCAAGGGAATTAATGAAAAAAAAAATCAAATGAAGGTGGTCTAGCTGTACCTGATCTAAAATTATATTATAAAGCAGCAGTCACCAATACCATTTGGTATTGGCTTAGAAATAGATTAGTTGATCAGTGGAAAAGGTTAGGCTCACAAGACAGAATAGTCAACTATAGCAATCTAGTGTTTGACAAACCCAAAGATTCTAAATTTTGGGATAAGATTTCATTATTTGATAAAAACTGCTGGGATAACTGGAAATTAGTATGGCAGAAATTAGGCAAGGACCCACACTTAACACCACATACCAAGATAAGATCAAAATGGGTCCATGACCTAGGCATAAAGAACGAGATTATAAATAAATTAGAGGAACATAGAATAGTTTATCTCTCAGACTTGTGGAGGAGAAAGAAATTTGTGACCAAAGATGAACTAGAGACCATTACTGATCACAAAATAGAAAATTTTGATTATATCAAATTAAAAAGCCTTTGTACAAACAGAACGAATGCAAACAAGATTAGTAGGGAAGCAACAAACTGGGAAAACATCTTTACAATTAAAGGTTCTGATAAAGGCCTCATTTCCAAAATATATAGAGAACTGACTCAAATTTATAAGAAATCAAGCCATTCTCCAATTGATAAATGGTCAAAGGATATGAACAGACAATTTTCAGATGAAGAAATTGAAACTATTACCACTCACATGAAAGAGTGTTCCAAATCACTATTGATCAGAGAAATGCAAATTAAGACAACTCTGAGATATCACTACACACCTGTCAGATTGGCTAAGATGACAGGAAATAATAATGATGAATGTTGGAGGGGATGCGGGAAAATGGGGACACTGATGCATTGTTGGTGAAGTTGTGAACGAATCCAGCCATTCTGGAGAGCAATCTGGAATTATGCCCAAAAAGTTATCAAACTGTGCATACCCTTTGATCCAGCAGTGTTTCTATTGGGCTTATACCCCAAAGAGATACTAAAAAAGGGAAAGGGACCTGTCTGTGCCAAAATGTTTGTAGCAGCCCTGTTTGTAGTGGCTAGAAACTGGAAAATGAATGGATGCCCATCAATTGGAGAATGGCTGGGTAAATTGTGGTATATGAATGTTATGGAATATTATTGCTCTGTAAGGAATGACCAGCAGGATGAATACAGAGAGGCTTGGAGAGACCTACATGGACTGATGCTAAGTGAGATGAGCAGAACCAGGAGATCATTATACACTTCGACAACGATATTGTATGAGGATGTATTCTGATGGAAGTGGATTTCTCTGACAAAGAGACTTAACTGAGTTTCATTGGATAAATGATGGACAGAAACAGCTACACCCAAAGAAGGAATACTGGGAAATGAATGTGAACTATTTGATTTTTGATTTTCTTCCTGAGTTATTTTTACCTTCTGAATCCAATTCTCCCTGTGCAGTGGGAGAACTGTTCGGTTCTGCAAATGTGTATTGTATCTAGGATATACTGCAACATATTTAACATATATAGGACTGCTTGCCATCTTGGGGGGGGGAGGAGGGAGGGAGGGGAAAAAACGAAACATAAGTGATTTCAAGGGATAATGCTGTGTAAAAATTATCCTGGCATGGATTCTGTCAATACAAAGTTATTATTAAATAAAATTAAATTTTAAATAAATAAATAAATACTCATTTGGGACCCATAAAAAAAAAAAAAAAAACAGAATTTGTGAAATAGAAGAAAAATTCCATAGAACAAAACAATTCCTTAAAAACTCAATTGAACTAATACAAAAAGAATTTTAAAAAAGCAAATGAAGAAAATAATTCACTAAAATTCAGAACTGAACAAATAGAAATGAAAGACTCAATGAGATGTCAAGATTCAGTCAAGCAAAACCAAAAAAAGAAAAAAAAGAAAGAAATGTAAAATATGTACTTGAGAAAACAACTGACCTAGAAAATAGATTTAGGAGAGACAATCTAAGGATTATTGGACTCTCTAAAAATCATGATTAAAAAAGGAGCCTAGACAATATTTTTCAGGAAATTATTAAAGAGAACTGCCCTGAATCAGAAGTTAAAATAGCTCTTGAAAGAATTCATCAAACACCTCCTGAAAGAGACTTCAAAATTAAAACTCCAAGATATATCATGGCAAAATTTCAGAATTATCAGACCAAAAAAAAAAATTACAAGCAGCCAGAAAAAAAATTCATATACTGAGGAGCCACAATAAGGATCATCTAGTACCTAACAGTGTCCACTTTAAAGGATTGAAGGTCCTGGAATATGATATTCTAAAAGGCAAAGGAACTTGGAATGTAGCCAAGAATAAACTATCCCACTAAACTTGAGTATTTTTTTCCAGAAAATTCAATGAAACAGGTGAATTACATTTATTTATGATGAAAAGGCCAGAGCTAAGCAAAAAAAATTGACATCCATATATAGGACTCAAAAGAAGTATAAAAAAAGGTAAAATGAACTCTTGAGAATCGTATTTCTGTTAAGGGTATATTTAGAGAGTGTATGTATAATTTGATGCCACTGTTATAATATAACAAAGAAACTAGAGCTGGAAAAGGGATTTTACCAGAAAAAGGAAAAAAGTTGAGATAAAATGAAGGAAATTATATCTCACAAAGAGGAAAAAGAAACTTATTATATTTGAGAGAAAGAAGGGAAGGGAATGATCATTCTGTGAATCTTACTCTCATCAGATTTGCCTCAAAGAGAAAACAGTAGACATATTTGGCTTCATTGAGAAACTTCTTTCACCTTATAGAAAAATGGGAGGGGAAAGGGGAAAAGGTAAGGGGAAGGTTAAAGAGAAGGGAAAACAGAAATAGTAGGGAAAAGGTATAAGAAAGGGGTGGGACTCTAAAGGGGGAAGGCTGCTTGAGGCAAGTAGTGCTCTTAAGTAAAATACTTATGAGGGGATACAAAGAGAAATTCCATTCAGAATAACTGTTGATACCATAAAATATTTGGGAATCTATCTACCAAAGGAAAGTCAGGAATTATATGAGCAAAATTATAAAAAAGTCTCCACACAAATAAAGTCAGACTTAAATAATTGGAAAAATATTAAGTGCTCTTGGATCGGCCGAGCGAACATAATAAAGATGACAATACTCCCTAAACTAATCTATTTATTTAGTGCTATACCAATCAGACTTCCAAGAAAATATTTTAATGATCTAGAAAAAATAACAACAAAATTCATATGGAACAATAAAAAGTCGAGAATCTCAAGCGAATTAATGAAAAAAAAAAATCAAATGAAGGTGGCCTAGCTGTACCTGATCTAAATTATATTATAAAGCAGCAGTCACCAAAACCATTTGGTATTGGCTAAGAAATAGATTAGTGGATCAGTGGAAAAAGTTAAGTTCACAAGACAGAATAGTCAACTATAACAATCTAGTGTTTGACAAACCCAAAGCCCCTAACTTCTGGGAAAAGAATTCATTATTTGATAAAAACTGCTGGGATAATTGGAAATTAGTATGGCAGAAATTAGACATGGACCCACACTTAACACCATATACCAAGATAAGATCAAAATGGGTCCATGACCTAGGCATAAAGAACGAGATTATAAATAAACTAGAGGAACATAGAATAGTTTATCTCTCAGACTTGTGGAGGAGAAAGAAATTTGTGACCAAAGATGAACTAGAGACCATTACTGATCACAAAATAGAAAATTTTGATTACATCAAATTAAAAAGCCTTTGTACAAACAAAACTAATGCAAACAAGATTAGAAGGGAAGCAACAAACTGGGAAAACATCTTCACAGTTAATGGTTCTGATAAAGGCCTCATTTCTAAAATATATAGAGAACTGACTCAAATTTATAAGAAATCAAGCCATTCTCCAATTGATAAATGGTCAAAGGATATGAACAGACAATTTTCAGAGGATGAAATTGAAACTATTACCACTCATATGAAAGGGTGTTCCAAATCATTATTGATCAGAGAAATGCAAATTAAGACAACTCTGAGATACCACTACACACCTGTCAGATTGGCTAAGATGACAGGAAAAAATAATGATGAATGTTGGAGGGGATGCGGGAAAACTGGGACATTAATGCATTGTTGGTGGAGTTGTGAACGAATCCAACCATTCTGGAGAGCAATCTGGAATTATGCCCAAAAAATTATCAAATTGTGCATATCCTTTGATCCAGCAGTGTTTCTATTGGGCTTATATCCCAAAGAAATACTAAAGAAGGGAAAGGGACCTGTATGTGCTAAAATGTTTGTAGCAGCCCTATTTGTAGTGGCTAGAAACTGGAAAATGAATGGATGCCCATCAATTGGAGAATGGCTGGGTAAATTGTTGTATATGAATATTATGGAATATTATTGTTCTGTAAGAAATGACCAGCAGGATGAATACAGAGAGGACTGGCGATACTTACATGAACTGATGCTAAGTGAAATGAGCAGAACCAGGAGATCATTATACATTTCGACAACGATATTGTATGAGGACATATTTTGATGGAAGTGGATTTCTTTGACAAAGAGACCTAACTGAGTTTCAATTGATAAATAACGGACAAAAGCAGCTATACCCAAAGAAAGAACACTGGGAAACAAATGTGAACTATCTGCATTTTTGTTTTTCTTCCCGGGTTATTTATACCTTCTGAATCCAATTCTCCCTATGCAACAAGAGAACTGTTCGGTTCTGCAAACATATATTATATCTAGGATATACTGCAACATATCCAACATATAAAGGACTGCTTGCCATTTAGGGGAGGGGAGGAGGGAGGGAGGGGAAAAAAATCGGAACAGAAACGAGTGCAAGGGATAATGTTGTAAAAAAAATTACCCTGGCATGGATTCTGTCAATATAAAGTAATTATTAAATAAAAATTAAAAAAAATACTTATGAGGGGAAATAATTAAAATACTTAGGAGGGGAAGTGGAAAAGGAAATAGAAATGTATAATCTGAGGATAAGAAGATGGCTGGAAATACAGAATTAGTAGTTTTAATTGTAAATGTGAATGAGATGAGTTCTACCATAAAACGTAAGAGGATAGCACACTGGACATAAAGCCAGGATCCTACCATATGTTTTTTGTAGGAAACACATTGAAAGCAGAGTGATACATACAGAGTTAAGGTAAAAGTTGGAGCAGGATCTATTATGCTTCAGATGAAGTTAAAAAAAGCAGGAGTAGCCATCCTTATCTCAGATCAAACAAAAGCAAAAATTGATCTAATTAAAAAAGAGAAGGAATGAAACTATTTCTTGCTAAAGGGTACCATAGATAATGAAGCAATCTCAATACTAAATATATGTACACCAAATGGTATAGCATAGAAATTCCTAAAGGAAATGTTAAGATATCTGTAAGAAGAAATAGACAGCAAAACTGTAACAGTAGGAGACCTCAAGCTTGCTATCTCAGAACTAGATAAATCAAATTACAAAATAAATAAAAAAGAAGTTAAAGAAGTAAATTGAATACTAACAAAGTTAGGTATGTAGATCTGTGGAGAAAGAAAGGAGTACACTTTCTTCTCAGCAGTTCATGGAACATATACAAAAATTGACCATATATTAGGATATAAAGACCTCAAAATGAAATGCTGAAAGGCAGAAATAGTAAATTCATTTTTTTCAGGTCACGATGCAATTAAAATTACATTCATTAAAGGGCTAGGGGAAAACAGACCAAAAAGAAATTGGAAACTAAATTATGTCATCTTTTATAATCTCATTCTAAAGAACGAATGGGTGAAACAGCAAAACATAGACACAATTAATAAATCCATCTAAGTGAATAACAATAATGAGACAACATACCAAAATGTTTGGTTTGCAGGAAAAGCAATAATAAGGGTGAATTTTATGTTTCTAGATGCTTACTTGCATAAAATAGAGAAATTGAAGATCAATGAATTGGGCTTGCAACTAAAAAAGCTAGAAAAAGAACAAATTAAAAACCACCAATCAAATACTAAACTTGAAATTTTAAAAAATAAAAGGAGAGATTAATAAAATTGAAAGTAAAAAAAAAACCTATTGAATTAATAAGTAAAACCAATAGTTGATTTTATGAAAAAAAAACAATAAAATAAGTAAACCTTTAGTAAATTTGATTAGAAAAAGGAAAAAGGAAAATCAAATTATTAGTCTTTAAAATGGAAAGGGAGAACTTTCTACCAATGAAGAGGAAATTAGACTAATAATTAGGAGTTACTTTGCTCAACTTTATGCCAATAAATTTGAAAACCTAAGTGAAATGGAAGAATACCTAAAAAAATTTACAGATTGCCAGGATTAACAGAGGAGGAAACAAACAGAGGAGGTCTTTGGGTTTGTCAAACACTAGCTTACTACAGTCTTTGACTATTTTGTCCTATGAACCTGACCTATTCCACTGATAGACTGCTCTTATTTCTTAGCCAGTTCCAAATGGTTTTGATAACAGTTGCTTTATAATATAGTTTTACATCTGGTACAGTTAGGCCACTTTCATTTGCTTTTTTTCATTAATTCCTTTGAAATTCATCTTCCAGATGAATTTTGTTGTCATTTTTTCTAGATAAGTAAAATAGTTCCTTGAGAATTTGATTGGTATAATACAAAACAAATATATTGGTTTAGGTAGTGTTGTCATCTTTATTATATTTGCTCGACCTATCAAGAGCATTTGATATTTTTCCAATTGTTTAGATCTGACTTTATTTGTGTGGAAAGTGTTTTGTAGTTTTTCAGTTTTGCTCACATAGTTCCTGACTTTCCCTTAGCAGATAGATTCCCAAATATTTTATCCTATCAAATGGAATTTTTTATTTTTTTATTTTTTTTAAATGGAATTTCTCTTTGTATTTCTAACTGTTGGATTTTGTTGGTGATGTATAAAAATGCTGATGACTTATATGGGTTTATTTTGTATCCTGTAACTTTGTTAAAGTTGTGTATTATTTCTAATAGCTTTTTAGTTAATTCTCAGGGGTTCTCTAAGTATAACATGATAACATCTTCAAAGAGTGATAGTTTACTTTCCTCATTACCTATTCTAAATCCTTTAATTTTTTTTCTTCTTTTATTGCCAAAGCTATCATTTCTAATACGATATTGAATAGTAATGGTGATGGGCAACCTTGTTTCACCCCTTATCTTATTGGGAATGGTCTCAATTCATCCCTATTACATATGATGTTTGCTGATGGTTTAAATAAATGCTACTGATTATTTTAAGAAAATAATCCATTTATTCCTATATTCTGTTTTTTTTTTTAAATAGGAATGGATGTTGGATTCTATCAACTGCTTTTTCTGCATCTATTGAAATAATGATATAATCTTTGTTAATTTGTTTATTGATATAGACAATTATGCTAACAGTTTTCCTAAAATTGAACCAGCCCTGCATTCCTGGTATAAATCCTATTTGGTCATGGTGTATTATCCTGGCGATGATTTTCTGTAATGTCTTTGCAAATATTTTATCATAGATTTTTGCATCAATATTCATTAGGGAGATTGGTGTATAATTTTCTTTCTCTGTTTTCATCCTACCTGTTTTAAGTGTCAGTATTATGTTTGTGTCATAAAAGAAATTTGGTAGGACTCCTTCAATCCCTATTTTTTCCAATACTTTATATAGCATTGGAGTTAACTGTTCTTTAAATTTTTGGTAGAATTCACATGTAAATCCATCTGGTCCTGGGGGTTTTTTTCTTAGGGAGTTGATTAATAGTTTGTTCTATTTCTCTTTATAAAATGAGACTATTTAAGTAATTTATTTCCTTTTCTTTTAATCTGGGCAATCTATATTTTTGTAGGTGTTCCTCCTTTTTATTTAGATTTTGAAATTATTAATTTTAAAGTGGTTGGAATATAATACTTTCTCTATAAATGTTAGTTATTATTATCAGTATTATTAAAATAGAAGCAAAGACAATTCTGCTTTAAATCCTGGACATTGGGAAGAACAGTACAATGCAGTTTCTGCATCTTTTTGTATATCTTGGACCTCTTTGGTACTCTGGCAAAACATAAGGAATCTTTCTCAGAGCAATGTTTTAAATGCACAAAATAAAATGTAAAGGATGATGATATGATATACCATAAAATATTTAGAAACGAAATAAATTATATTTAAATGTACTTACAAATATGTGTGTTATATGTGTATATATATATGTGTTTGGGTGGATGTGTATGTGAGTATATGTATACAATTTAGTTGGCCTTAGATTTAGAACTCTTGGTCTGGTGGGAAAAGGATTCATTTTGATTTTGAAGAAAATTTACTTAATTTGAGTCTCAGCTCTGTTACATACAACAGTAAAAATGTGGGCTAGATTATTTGTCAACAAAAAATGTTGACAGATTTTGAATATCATTTTCCTCTCTAAAATGGTGATAATTATTCTTTACCTATTTCAAAGATGTCTTTTGATGCTGAAATGGTAAAGATATGTAATATACATTATGCAATGTACGAATGTAAGGGCTTTTTTCTTATTGGGGGTTGATGTGGGTAGAGAGGTGGGAATTTGCTATTGTGACATCATTAATGTAGAGCACTTCTGATGAAGAAGCTTCTGCCAATACAATAACTATTCTGCTACTTAGAATCTTAGAGAGCTGTGTTGGGATATTATGTTTAAGTAACTAGGTCTAGGTATTGCAGCTATTGTGAGTAAGAAACAGAAAGAGAATGCCTCTTCTGTCTCTCAGGGGAGGTTCATATATACTCTCATCATTGCCTCTTAAATGCAAGCTATCCTTTTGTAATAAAAGGAGAGTTCTTTGGCTATCATTAAGTACCAACTTACACCTGGTTGGCTGAATAGTTAGAGTATAGGGCTTGGAATCAGGAAAACTCAAGTTTGAATCCAAGCTCAGATACTTCCTAACTATGTGACTTTGGCCAAGTCAATTAACTGCTATTTGCCTTAATCTATTGAAGAAGGAAATGGGAAACCACTCCAGTATCTTTTCCATAGACAGTATGTCCATGGAGTCATGGAAAGTTAAACACAATTAAAGAACAACAATGAAATGCCATTTTCTCTTATTTTAAATAAGATTGTCATAAATTAGGAACAATATTAGAAAAGATAGATGGAGAAGTGATAAATGGGATAATTGGAGCTAGGAGTATCAGTAATATTAGTTAGCAATCGATGTCATAGAAATTCAAGGACATAGAATAAATATGAATCAAACACATAAGGCCAAAATCATAGGAGTCTTAGTCTATTAGTTTATAAATAAACTCTTCTGTATAAGTGAATAAGTACCAAAAGTATTGCTGCATAATGTCCCTAGGCAAAAATTGATATTCATAGTAATGGGACTTACTCATAAAAATAAGTTCAATAATATTCAATACATTTACTTTCTACCAATAAATTGCTCCTTCTACTACATGATGCTAAAAAGGCAACCATTAAATTTTCAAAGACCACAATAAAGCTTTGGCAGATATAAAAACAGAGAGGTTTTGAATAGGGATTTCCAAATCAATTGCTCAACAAGTATTTGTCAAACATTTACAATGTGACAAACACTTTGTTAGGAACTAGAAATATCAGCACAAAAAATGAAATGATCATCGCCTATTTACTACTTTCAATGAACGTACATACTATTTTTTTTATTATAGCTTTTTATTTACAATATATATGCATGGGCAATTTTTCAGCATTTACAACTGCAAAACTCTTTGTTCCAATTTTTCCCTTCCTTTCCCCTCTCCCCTTCCCCAGATGACAGGTTGACCAATACATGTTAAACATGTTAAAACATAAGTTAAATACAATATAGGCATACATGCCCATTCAGTTATTTTGCTGTACAAAAAGAATTGGACTTTGAAATAGTGTACAATTAGCCTGTGAAGGAAACCAAGAATGCAGGTGGACAAAAATAGAGGGATTGGGAATTCTATGTAGTGGTTCATAGTCATCTCCCAGAGTTTTTTTGCTAGGTGTAACTGGTTCAAGTCATTACTGATCTATTAGAACTGATTCGGTTCATCTCATTGTTGAAAAGAGCCACATCTATCAGAATTGATCATCATATAGTATTGTTGTTGAAGTATATAATGATCCCCTGGCCCTGCTCATTTCACTTAGTATCAGTTCATGTAAGTCTTTCCAGGCCTTCAATGAATGTACATTCTAATGGGAGAACAAGAACTATGTATTTCTATATAGAAAAATGTATGCAGATATAAAATATACATATGAATGTATAGATTATTTTGTAACATAAATATTTATCATCCTTATGTTTAGCTTTATATATTCCAAAATCCTAGCAGTCTTGGGATTGTTCAGTGTAGAAGAAAACACTCCTGTATTATTCATATTAGATGAATTTCTTGGAATTATGAAGATTTGAATTGAAATCTAGATTTAGACACTTCTTACCTGTGTGATGTGAGTGAATCACTAAGTCTTTGCTTACCTCAATTTCCTCACATATAAATTAGGGATAATAACAGCAATTATTCTCAAGATTGTAGTAGGATCAAATGAAATAATACTTTGCTGCTACAAAAAGAGCTGCTAAAAATATTTTTGCTCATGTGGGTCGTTTTCTTTTTTTTATGATTTTTTTTGGGTTACAGATCCAGTAGTGGCACTGGGTCAAAGGGCATACATAGTTTGAAAAGCCTTTGAGCATTGTTCCAAATTATTCTCCAGAATGGTTGGATCATTTCACAATTCCACTAATGATGTATTAGTGTTCTAGGTTTTCCACAACCCCTCCAATATTTAGTATTATTATTTCCTGTCATTTTATCCAATATGAGAGATATGAGGTGGTATTTCAGAGTTGTTTTAGTTGGCTTTTTCCAAGCAATAGTGATTTAGAGCATTTTTTTCATTTAATTATAAAGTGCTTGAATTTTGTCATTGGATAATTGTTGATTCATATCCTTTGACCATTTGTCAATTAGAAAATGATTTGCATTTTTATAAATTTGGCTCAGTTCTTTAAATATTTTAGAAATGAGACCTTTATCAAAAACACTGATTTTCAGTCAATTTTCCCCCCAGCTTTGTCACTTCCCATTAAATCTTGTTTCCTTTGGTTTTGTTTGTGGAAAACGTTTTTAGTTTAATGTAAACCAAAGTTGTCCATTTTGTATTACATAATGTTCTCCCATTCTTCTTTGGTCATAAATCCTATTCTTCTTCAAAAGTCTCACAGGTAAATTATCCCTTACTCTCCTAATTTGCTTATGGTATGACCCCTTATGTTCAAATCATGTACCCCTTTTCACCTTATTTTGGTATGAAGTATGAGACATAGATTTATGTCAAGTTTCTGACATATTGTCTTCTAGTTTTCCCAGCATTTTTTGTGAAATAGAAGTAAGTTCTTATCCCAGAAGCTGGAGTTGCAGGCTTTATTAAATACTAGATTACTGTTAGTATCAGTTATTGAATGATATAATGTAAGTAATTAATTTCCTCCAATGTTAATCTAGACAATTTATATTTTTGTAAATATTCATCCCTTTTGGTTAGATTGTCAGATTTGCTGCCATACAGTTGGGCAAAATAGCTTTTAATTATTGCTTTAATTTCTTTTTCAGTGATGACAAGTTCATCCAATTCATTTTTGATGTTGCTGATTTGGTTTTATTCTTTCCTTTTTCTAATCAAATTAAGCAAAGGTTTTTTTTTTTCATAAAATTAATGTAGCCATTTAGAGATATGAAATTTCCCCTAAGAGCTGCTTTTGCTGCATCCCATAGATTTGGTATGTTGTCTCATTATTGTCATTCTCTTGGATGAAATTATGTATTGTTTGACCCACTCATTTTAAAGAATTAAATTATTTAATTTCCAATTGGTTTTTATTCTATCTGTCCCTGACACACACACACATATATATATATATACATACATATATTCTCTCTTTCCACCCTGTTCTTAGTAATGTTTCCTTTTTTACCTTCCCCAGTCACTACCTTATCTTTTTTTTACCTCTTCCTCTTTCTCTTACCTTTTTTTGCTAGTGTTTCTGCCCTCTCTTCTATCCAATTCCTCTTTTTTCTTTCCTCTTTCTCCTCCTACTCTTTATAGGGATAGATAAATGTCTATACTTAATTTTTGAATGATTAAATAATTCTCTTTTTGAGCCAAAACTGATGAGATCAAGCTTTAAATAATGCTCACCATCCTTCCTTCTTTCCTTTTATTTTAATAAATATTTTGTGCCTCTTTATGTGATTGAATTTGTCCTATTGTACCTCTCCTGTCCTCTTCTTTCAGGATAGTACTTTTCCCAACCCTTAATACCTTTAACTTTGATATCATCATATCAGAGTCCATTCATAACCACACCCTTCATTCAGGTTATCTCCTCTGTCTGTACTAATAACAGATACATTTCTCAAGAGATAGATTTTCCCATCTAGAGGTGTTAACCCTTTAAATAATATATATCAAGATGTTACATAATATCTAGGTATGTTATCCTTTAAATAATATATACTCCCTCCTGCATAACTTTCTATGCTTCTTTTGAGTCCTATGTTTGAAGATTTTTTTTTTGTTTAGTTTTTGTTTTTTTCAACAGAAATGACTGAAAGTCTTTCAATTCATTGACGATCCATTGCTTCTCCTGAAAGATGATGCTCAGTGTTGCTGAGTAGTGAATTCTTGGTTGTAATGCTAGGTCCTTTGACTTCTTGAATATAGTATTCCAGGTCCTCTCTTCATTTATTGTAGAAGCTCCCAGATCTGGGCTAATCATGATTGTTGCTCCTTGATATTTGAATTGTTTTTGTCTGGCAGCTTGTAGTATTTTTTCCTTATGGTTATAGTTCTGGAGTTTTGCAGCAATGTCCCTTGGCGTTTTACTTTCAAGATCTCTTTCTTAAGGTGAATGATAGACTCTTTCCCCATCTGTTTGTGGAATATTGGTGCAGTTTTCCTTGATGATCTCTTGTAGAATGCTATCCAGTTTCTCTCTCTCTAATTTTTCTTTCTTTTTTTCTTTTTTTTTTGGTCATTGCCTTCAGGTCAGGTAGACTAATAATTTTTAAATTGTCTCTTCTATATCTACTTTCCAGGTCTTCTGTTTTTTCTGATGATATGTTTTGCATTTTCTTCCATTTTTTATCCTTTATAATTTGTTTAACTGATTCTTGCTGTCTCATAAAGTCAATACTTCCATTTGTCCTGTTCTTGTTTTTAATTTGTAATTTTCTTCAGTTAGCTCTTGTATCTCTTTTTCCATTTGGTTAATTCTACTTTTGAAGGTTTTGTTTTCTTCCTTGGATTTTTTTTTTCATTAGGCCAATTGTATTTTTAAGGAATTGTCTTCCTTTTCCAAGCTGTTAACTATCTTGCATACCTCTCATTTGTTTTCTATTTTTTTCTTCTATCTCTCTTATTTTCCTTTTAATATCTTTATGAGCACTTCTCAGAAGCCTCTTTGGACTTAAGACCAATTCATATCACTCTTTGAGATAACCTCTGTGCACATTTTGTCCTTATCTGAGTTAGTATTTTGGTCTTCCTTATCACCATAGAAGCTTTGTATGGCCAAGATCCTTTTCTGCTTTTTGCTAATTTTCTTTTCTTTTCTTTTGGTATTTCCTACTTTTTTATTTTTTTATTTTTAGCTCTGCTACTGAGATAAAGAGAACACTGTTCTAAGCTTCCTGTGCAACTCTGACCCTTGATTTTATGCACAGGGGTCCCTTGTGTTTGTAGGGGGTGGTTTTATTGGCTCTTTCCAGGACACAACCTGGCTTCCAAGAATTTGGCTTATGAGCTAGCACTGGGAACAGATTTAATGGTTTGCTCCAATACTGAATCAGGATCAGGGGTATCAGTTGCTGATCTATTGTTGTTAAGACCCTCTAACTGGATTTCCCAGATTCTGTTTGAGCTGCACTGAGCACCCCTTTCAACTCAGGGAGACTGATCTCTCTTGAAGTTTTTCCATTCTATCTTGAAAATGGTTTTATTCCATCAAACTGTTCAGAGGCTGGTTTCATGTGTTTTTTGAGGGAAATTTACTATTACAGTATATGAATGTGCTATATTAAAAAACTTGGAAACAACCTGTAAAGAAAGATTCCTATATTTTCACTAGAAGTCCACTATCTATTTCAATTGGGCAATATGCTATTTTTCTCAAAGGTTACATTAGTTCTGTGTAAGCTTTGACAGAGTTTATTGAGCCGGAAGGACTTCCAGTATTGTATTGGCAACAAACTACTCTTGCTTTCTGAAGACCATTAAAGGTAAATACAAAAAAGCATATCACCAAATAGGCAGGCCCTTTGGAGACAAATTATTTTGATCCTGGCAAAATAAAGAAAAAAAAATATGAAATCCTTCCCACTCCTGAATGGTCCCTTTCTGTTTCTGAAATGGCAGTATCTGAGCAGAAGAAAAGTGGATGGAGTATGCTTAGAGCCATGCAATTTTTAGGTCAGCTATATACGCAAACTTAAGTACTGGCATCCTTATGTTCAATGAACAATGTTCAATTGCTAGAGGAGCTGAATTTTATACACACACACACACACACACACACACACATATATATATATACTTGAAGATATATATGTATATATCTTCTATTTTCAGTTATAGTATATATATATGTGTGTGTGTGTGTATAATATATATATAATAGAAGATATAAATAGAAGAAAGGAGTAAGTTATAGCTAAATGGAAGAATGATTCAGAAGTACTCCTTGAGAGGGTAAGTGAAGAGTTGACTTTTTTATCCTTAAAGGTAACAATAACATTATTCCATGAGACACTTGGTTAATATATATTTCAGGACTAATGATATGCATTTACAAAAAGCTTAGCCTAAAAATAACTATCAATTATACACTGACAACAGTTATTAAAGTAGAAGAAAGAAATTTTATGAAGAATTTGTTAAGGTAGTGTAGTAGATAAGAGTGCCAGGCTTGAAATAAAGAAGATTCATATTCATTGATTCAAATACATCTCCATACACTTAATAGCTGTGTCATCCTGGGCAAATAACTTAGTCCTCTTTGCTTTAGTTTTGTCATCTGTAAAATGAGTTTAAGGAGGAAATGGAAAATCACTCACGTACATTTAACAAGAAAACACAAATAAATGGGATCACAAAGCATCTGACATGACTGAACAACAACAACCATATACTCTGATATTTGTTGATTTATTCAAAGTTAGGAAATTTAATGATGGGGAGGAGTATATACAGAAAAACAGTTTCATGAAGAAAGAATAGGAGTTGGTCAAAGACTTGTAGATTACATAATACTTTCATCCTCTATATATTATATATATTTGCTGGTATAACTGGTACACAGTGGACAAGTCAATCACTAAGTAATTAAAAAAGACAGAAAATATATTATATTCTAGCAGTCAGAGAAAGACTGAATATTCACATGTGGAAGTTATCCCTGAATGAATTCTCTGACCATCAAATTATCAGAATTAGGTATATAGTTAGTTTTTTTAAGCAAGAAAAATGAGTGGCAATAAGGAAAGATTATGATAATTTTGTAGAAAAATTAGAAGATAAAATCATCTCTACCTGTGAAAATTTCTATGCTCTGAAACTTATAGTATTATAGACTTACTATCAGCATTGAAAGTATCTTCTCAATGATATTCTAAGCGTCACAAAGCCAATAACTGTAAGAGATGAGATTAGAACCCAAATCTTTCTAATTCTATGTCAAGTTCTCTACTTGTTAAGCCCTGCTTCCTTTGTAATAAAAATTTGTAAAATCCAAGTTTATGACCATGATAAAGAGACAGAAATGATCCCCAAAATTCTATAATCAGCAAACATCTAATATGCCAAATAAAGTTTATTTCCAAAAGTAATACTAAATCATTATATAACTCTTCTAAAAAGTTATGAAAAACAATGATGGACAATTTATGAGTAGTATTTTCTCATAAAGTAGAGAGAGGAGGGGAAGAACAGTTTATAGGAAGCTTGGCAAGACAACCAATTAAGGTAGATCATCCAAAGAAAATTTAAGGACAAAAATGAAACGACAATTCAGAGTTGAAAAAATGGAAAATAGTTGTAAATATATAACAAAAATGACCTTTTCTTTTCCAATGTAATTGCATCATATAATTGGAACTCACCATTTTATTATGATTTTTGCCTTAGAGGAGATAGAAATAATACTAAAAGGAAAAATAATGGTTAAAAAAAATGGTATATATATATATATGTGCATACAGTTGAAGTCTATATTAGAGGTAACATTGAAAGATACATTCAGAATAGCTGAAGGAGAAGAAAATGCTAAGGGCATAGAAAATAACTTTATACCTTATTGATGCCCTCCCCCAAATATAACTGAGAGAGCAATATAAAGTTATTATTGCTTTACCTATGTGCCTACTCTCTTATCTATTATTTACAATTTTCCTGAGTCATTGATACATAATTAAGGACATCCTTGATTAGAGCATTTGTAAGAAATAAACATGATTTAATAAGTGATATTCAACAATGGATCATATCACCACTATTTCATAAGTGATAGAGAGATATAGAGAATATTTGCAAGATTCCATTTCTTATTGCTTATTAATAAAAAATTGATTTTATAGTTGAAAATACTTCCTTAAAGGCTCTTTGTCATTAAGATCTTCCATAATCAAAATCAAGCAGGATTTTTTTCATTATTGTAACAATAGAAATATTCTTGCTTGATGACCAACTAAGCAAAAACATATGAGCGTATAAAACAAGGGATTCTATGCTTTAAATGGCATTTACCACTATGACATGGGAGATAATAGTGCACAATATAGATTGAATAAAGCTTCTTTCTGAATCTTGTGATCCTCCCCAAACTGTGCTGTTTTTCTAAAACTCTGGAATTTTGTGCAAACTCAAGAGAGATGTAACTATTCAAAGGAGTCCAGACTGATCATTTACATCAAAAGGACCAAAGAGATAAAGAATAATGATTGCCAGATTAAAACATGAACCTATTTGAACAAACTATAAAGGTTGTTCATGAATTGATGAATAGATAGATAAATACATGGATGAATGTACTTTAGGCAGATGATTTGATCTAGAGTTGAAAAAGATTAAAAAGCTAAGTTTTTCCTTTGGAAAATTGCAAAGCTCCCTTAGTGACTCCAGAATTGCTCTGAAATACTAATATTATAATTACTAATACTAATAATCAAAGTGTTCAGATAGTGTTGTTTTATGATAAGTAAACAGAATCAATCAATCAATAAACATTTATTATAATACACAAATATCTAAAAATTAAAAATTAATATCACTTAACAATGAAAAAGTGAGTGTTGTAAGGCCCTGGAAATAGGAGAAACTAAGTTAAAACCAGGTCTCAGACACTTAACATTTCCTAGCTGCATGACCCTGGGCAAGTCACTTAACACCAACTGCCTCAAGCCCTTCCAAAAAAAGTGAATGGTGGCTGCTACTTAAAATCAAAGAAGAATCTTATAAAATAATATTAAAAGATGTCATCAGGGAATCTTATCATAAGAAGGAAATATAGATTGACTACATGGTGAGAATAGGGATTGTTATCCCTTTCAGAGTAAAAGACTGCAAAAGATTATTATTCCTTAAGAGCATAACAAGAGTGCTCCACTGATACTTTAATAGAAGGAGGGTTAAGGTCTCAATCAATAATCATAATCAATTTATAAACATTTATTAAGAGCCTTCCATGTCCTTCTGGAAGTCAAGATTTTGGAGTAAGTAGGAAATTGTCTGAACTCTTCGATATTCATCTCCAACAACTATAAAGTAGCACTTCAAAATAAAACCTAGAATAGCAAAACCAATAAAAATGGGGAGAGTGGAATAATTTTAAAGTTTAAGAAAACTTGGAAGGTTTGCATTACTTGGGTAAAAGGGGAGTGTAGTTCACAACAGTCAACATCCAGGCAAGCCAGCAGCAGACCCTGCTTCAACAAGCCAGTATGAGACCCTGAGCCCCAGTTCAGCAGCAGGGTCAAACATACCATAACACCTGACCCTGATGTAGCACAAACCTCCCTGCCCCCTCCTATGTCACTGTAGCACAAGATAAATGGACAGGGCTCCATGGCTGTATTGAAGCACAAGATTTTAAGGGAGTATCCAGTAAACAGCCAGAGCCTATAGATCTTGGCACAAGAAGTTTAGAAGTGCCCCTTCTATCTCTGGAATACAGCTCAATTTAAAAGTAAACAGGTGGAAAAAATTAACAACAAAAGGCAACAAAAGGACCTGTGATTAGCACTAAGAATACATCAAAGAATAACAAGACAAATCTCTGTCCTTGAGGAGTTAATATAGAGTGGTCCCTTGGATATGAATTGTAGAAATTGACACATATGGATGGCTTCCAATTTGCATTGAGAGTACTTACAAGTGCATAAAATAATTGATTCACTTTGGTCTTGAGGAAATATGTATATAAACATTACCTTAGTTGATAGCATCCTGTGAAATTCTTGTCCAAAGATGGATAATGTACATACAGTAAATCAAATGAAATATTTCAGTTTTGACTTATCATAACAATCAGAAAAAAAAGAATTTGTAGATTTATGGAAAGATAGTTTAAGAATTTTCCTTGGAAAAGAAAAAAATTTCTTCAGTTGGTGTCAGCATGCACCCCAAAAGCAACAAAGAATATAATTTCATGAGACATATATGAAGCTTATCTTGCAAGGCTTAACATAAGTATTTGCAAAAAGACTGTCAAAAATAATTGCAGCTTATAGATTTTGCTTGATGACCAACTAAGCAAAAACATATGAGCGTATAAAACAAGGGATTCTATGCTTTAAATGGCATTTACCACTATGACATGGGAGATAATAGTGCACAATATAGATTGAATAAAGCTTCTTTCTGAATCTTGTGATCCTCCCCAAACTGTGCTGTTTTTCTAAAACTCTGGAATTTTGTGCAAACTCAAGAGAGATGTAACTATTCAAAGGAGTCCAGACTGATCATTTACATCAAAAGGACCAAAGAGATAAAGAATAATGATTGCCAGATTAAAACATGAACCTATTTGAACAAACTATAAAGGTTGTTCATGAATTGATGAATAGATAGATAAATACATGGATGAATGTACTTTAGGCAGATGATTTGGTCTAGAGTTGAAAAAGGGACACATAGCTAGAATGTGTTTCAGTTTCTGAGGTCAGTTTTGAACTCAGGTCCTCCTGACTTCAGGGCTGGTGCTCTACCCACTAAATCACCTACCTGCTCCCTATACCACCTAGCTGTCCGGTAACTCTTTCCAACAATGAAATGACTGGATGCCAGTTCCAAAGATCTTGTGATGAAGAGAGCCATCTACACCCAGAAAGAGAACTGTGGGAATTGAACATGGATAACAACATAAAATCCTCATTCTTTTTTGTTGTTGTTGTTGTTGGCTTATATTTTGTTTTCTTACTCATTTACTTTCTTTTTTGATCTGATTTTTATTGTGCAGCAAGATATGTTAGATTTAACATATATTTTAACATGTTTAACATATATTGGATTGCTTGCCATCTAGATGAGGGGGTGGATGGAAGGAGGAAAAAATCTGAAAGACAAAGTTTTGCAGTGATCAATGTTGTCAAATAATCCATGCGTATGTTTTGAAAATAAAAAGCTTTAAAAAGAAAAAAATAATAAAAATAAAAAAAGACTAATCAAAATATTTTATATGCTTTTAACAGTGCTTATTAGATCCTATGAATTATTAATTCCTAGAAAGTAGCTTGGTGCTGCAATAGAAAATCATGCTGAGTCTGAATTTAAAAAGTCTAAGATACTGACTAGTTATGTACCTCTGAGCAAATCACTTAATCTCTACCTCAGTTTCCCTAACTTGAAAGTATAAGATTTGTTCTTACCCCCAGGTTTTTCTGAGGATTAAATGAGATAATTGTAAAAAGTATTTAGCACAGTGCTTGAATATAGTAGGTATTTAATAAATATCTGTTTTTCTTTTTATAAGAGTATCTAAGTATTATAGGTTAAATAAAGACATTTTCATCAATAAGGATAATACAATGAAAACACTTGGGATTTAAAATCACATTCCTATCTACATTGATAAAAGTGAAATAGCAATATACAATAACAATAATAATAAATGATCTTGTATTTGTATAATGCTCTAAGATTTGCAAAGCATTTTATATATGATAATACTCATTTAATCCTCATAACAAACCTTTGAGGTATTTATTATTATCACCTCCATTTTACAGGTAAAGAAAGGAGGCATAAGGAGGTTGTGACATCACCCACAAATATTTGGAATAAAACACATTTCCAGAAGAAAATACTTTGGAAGAACTTCAGAACAGCTCTGTTTCAATCAGGTAAGGGGACAGTCTGTTGATCCCAGACCCCAGTGTAAAAAGCCTGGGGCAAGGACTGGGACAGAGAGCCAGAATGTTAGGGACCACTCACCAGAGAGTCTTCTGTGAACTTCTTGGGTTACTTTTTCCTGTTTGCAAGCAGGAGATTTAACAGATTTGCTGTAAAACAATTGAAAGCAAATACAAAAGGCAAATTGTGAGCCACAAGCCTGGTAAAAATGAAGGACCTGATTGTGATTATCCAACACTGGAAGTTAGTTAGCAGAACTGCCCCAGGGTAAACTAAAGTGTCTACAACCCCTTTGCCTCAATAGCAAATATCACCCCTTTAAAAAATGACCAAAAAAGCAAAAAGATCCCTGATCATAGCTTTTATGGAGAGAAAGAGAATAACAGACCTCAAATCCTGAGGTTCCTAAAGACAAATGAATGCCAGATGAAACCCCCAAATGAGATATGAACTGGTCCTGATTTCCCAAGGCTTTCTTGAAAGATTTCAAAAAGAATCTTAAAAGACAGAAGAAAAATGGGGAAAGGAAATGAGATCTTTTCAAGAGTGTATGGAAAAGTGTTGGAATCCTTACTAACTGCTAACTAATTAGAGTTGATCTAATCTTACAAGAAGATGTTTTGGGCAAAACCTGAAACAAGGTACTAAGTAGAACTAATTAATACAAGGCTTGTGTTCACACCTTTACTCATTGGAGTTCAATGAGTTCACACCTCCATTGAAGCTCTTTGGGCCAGAGAGCACTAGCATAAATAGAGCTTCAATGGGCCAGTCAAGGAAGTTCTTCAGAGTGAAGAAGCTACAAGTTGAGATTTCACTGGAATGACATGAAGAGTGGTGCTGGGTCTGGAGGCTGAAGAAAGCAGAGGCAGAAGCAAAGGACAAAGCGGCAAGAGCTCTTGGAACCAAGCAGAGAGATAGGCCTCTAAGCTAACCGGGCTATATTGGAGATAATAAAAGATCTGAACTTTTATCAGGGACTGATTCAGATCCATCTGAACTAGATCACAACATTTTGGCGCCCAACGTGGGGCAAACAGACCCCCTCCGTGGATTTCAGTGGAAAAGCTCCGATCCTGATTCAAGTGGAAAAGCCTCTGACCCTGATCCAGTGGAAAAGACTCTTCAATTCAGAAATTAGGGTGAGTGCAACAAAGAAATTTTGTTAGAAGAGTTAAAGTAGAATTTCATCTAAGATGGGACAGATATTTAGAAAACAGCCTGTTTCTGTTCAAGGAAAATGTTTAGAGAGCATTGTCAAAATTATGGAAAGCCAAGGTTTAATTATAATTTTGGAGCTGATCACTGAACTTTTAGAAATTGTTAAATACATATGTCCTTGGTTTTCTACAGAAAAGGAATTAGATTTAGACGAATGGAAATTAATCGGAGAAAAACTGGGTGAATGCTACAGATCTAATTCAAACTCAATGCAGTGGACATTAGAAAGAGAGGATCTTTTTTATAATAGAAATGGATCTGACTCAATTTCCAAAGACATAATTAATATATATAATGTAATACAATTGGCTATAAGAAGTTATTTAAGTGATAGAATGATGAAAAGGAAAGTACAGGAGGAAGAAGTGCCAACTTTACTAGGTGAAAAGGAGGTCGAATCAGATGAGAATGGAGTTAATTACAATTCTGAGTATGATACTTCACAGCAGGAGGAATTAGGTGATTCCACATCTCATGACCCTCCCCCCTCAATTAACCCTTCATGGATGGAACAAGGGGGAGGGAAAGAGACAGAAACACAGTCAGCTTCTCCTGTAAAGCAGAATTTAACAAGATTAGAAAAAGCATTAATTAAGGCAAAAAATGAAGGAGAAGATATATCTGATTTTATAAATGCATATCCTGTAATTGAAGAGCTCAACTCCTCAGGTCAAAAAGGGAGAAGATACACTCCTTTTAATTTGAAAAAAATTAAAGATTTGAAAAAGGGTTGCACTCTTTATGGGGCTACATCATCTTATGTGAAGATGTTACTAGATAATTTGTCTTATGAAATCCTAACCCCGAATGACTGGAAATCCATAACGAAAACTTGTCTAGAACCGGGACAAAATTTATTGTGGCTTTCGGAGTTTCATGAATTATGTAGGATTCAAGCCCAACACAATAGGCAAACAGGAGCTGTTGTACAAATCACTTTTGACCAACTAGCTGGTGAAGGTCAGTATGCAGAGAGTTCAGAACAGATTTATTATCCCATAACAGTGTAGGAGCAAATCTCTAAGGCTGCAATAAAAGCTTGGAATTCTCTCCCTGGACAGAAAGATGGAAATTATGCTTTCACAAAAATAGAGCAAGGTCCCAATGAACCTTTTGCAGATTTTGTGGGATGTTTACAAACAGCTGTAATAAGAACCATTGGAGATAATGCAGCAACAGAAATAATGACTAGACATTTGGCTAAGGAAAATGCCAATGAGATTTGCAAAAGAATTATATGGGGGCTAGACAAAGATGCTCCTTTGGAGGAGATCATAAGACACTGTGCCACAGTGGGCACAAATGCTTATTATACCCAAACTATGATGAATATGGGAAGACAAGGTCCTTCTTGGCAGAGGAATTCTAGAGAAATTCGTCGATGTTTTCAATGTGGAAAAATTGGACATCTAAGAGCCCAATGTAGATACAGAGATACAATGAGAAGACAGGGTGAGAGAAAACCCAAAACCCCATGTCCAAAATGTAACCGAGGCTTTCACTGGGCCCCTAAATGTATATTGACCCAGAGGAAGGAGAGGCAAGGCCCAGCTCCAAAGTATCAATCAAAGGACAGGTGGGGCATGATAGCAGCTGAGGTTACACCCAGAGAGACTTTAGAAATTCAGGATTCTGATGTCATCAACCAACAGAAAAGCAATCAGGATTACAGTTGGGAAGAATACAGGCCTTTTAAGACAACAAGACAATATCCAGTGCAAATGGCTCCAATGTAATTACCAGATGATGAGGAGAAATCCCAAATTTGGTAAATAGAAGGGAATTAGATAAGTTAACTGCTTGGGGAAGAGGATCTGCTTATATTTCCACAGATGAAGAAAGAATCAGATGGCTGACAATGAGACTGTTAAAAGAACTTTTTAAAATCCCAGGAATCATTGGATTTCCTAAGACAAGATGAGACTGTTTCAGTTCTTGAAAAACTAGCAAGAATCATTGGATTCCTTAAGATGAAAAATTGTTGATGAGACTTTTTGCAGTACTTCAGAGCTTACAGGAATTATTAGATTCCTGGCACATGAACTAATGAACAATGGATTGCTTATGGACTATTTCTAGGACTTATGGACATGTGTAAAATTTCAGGTTGATTCTTGTTATTTGTTACAATACTACTAGCCTGTGTTATATTGCTATGTGCTTATGTAAATTATGTATAATGCCTCCCATATTGATGGATTTATGTATACCATGTGTATCTGTTACAAAGTTCTGGCCCATATTGATGGATTTATGTGTACCCCCTTAGAAACCCCCTATGTTTTAAAACAAAAGAAAGGGGGAGATGTTGGAATCCTTACTAACTGCTAACTAATTAGAGTTGATCTAATCTTACAAGAAGATGTTTTGGGCAGAACCTGAAACAAGGTACTAAGTAGAACTAATTAATACAAGGCTTGTGTTCACACCTTTACTCATTGGAGTTCAATGAGTTCACACCTCCATTGAAGCTCTTTGGGCCAGAGAGCACTAGCATAAATAGAGCTTCAATGGGCCAGTCAAGGAAGTTCTTCAGAGTGAAGAAGCTACAAGTTGAGATTTCACTGGAATGACATGAAGAGTGGTGCTGGGTCTGGAGGCTGAAGAAAGCAGAGGCAGAAGCAAAGGACAAAGCGGCAAGAGCTCTTGGAACCAAGCAGAGAGATAGGCCTCTAAGCTAACTGGGCTATATTGGAGATAATAAAAGATCTGAACTTTTATCAGGGACTGATTCAGATCCATATTATATTTCTACAGATGAAGAAAGAATCAGATGGCTGACAATGAGACTGTTAAAAGAACTTTTTAAAATCCCAGGAATCATTGGATTTCCTAAGACAAGATGAGACTGTTTCAGTTCTTGAAAAACTAGCAAGAATCATTGGATTCCTTAAGATGAAAAATTGTTGATGAGACTTTTTGCAGTACTTCAGAGCTTACAGGAATTATTAGATTCCTGGCACATGAACTAATGAACAATGGATTGCTTATGGACTATTTCTAGGACTTATGGACATGTGTAAAATTTCAGGTTGATTCTTGTTATTTGTTACAATACTACTAGCCTGTGTTATATTGCTATGTGCTTATGTAAATTATGTATAATGCCTCCCATATTGATGGATTTGAATTGGACACTTGGAAGTGAATTACTCAATAAAACTTTAAGTCAAGTCAAACAAACCCCCAAATATTGAACAAATAGAAAAAATGTAAGTTACCTCCTGAATATAGGGGGACATACTTATAAACATTAAAAACAAGTAGCACTGAAGCAAACAAAATATGATTAATTAAAAGGAAACAAGACAATACTTGTCAATCTGATTTCTAATTAGATTAAAAATTAAGGGCTTTCCAATCTGGGAGAGGGAAGATTGAAAAGTTAAATTCATTGAATTCAGAAAAAAGAGTTGTTCAACTTCCTAAGTATCTGTAAATAATCAAAGGAAGATAGAAATAATAATTGATCAATTTGGGGATCAGTTTTCAGATAATATACATGGATTGTTTGAAATGTACAATTGTGAGAAAATTCATTGCATCATCAATCTTTGGGGTTCTGGTCAATATAACTTAGTTCCTTATTTCAGTGTCTATAAGCAGAGAATTGACTCAAGACTACAGAGAGAATGCAGAGACTCATCTGAACTCTCCCCCTAAAGCATCCAAAGAGCTTTAAATAACATTCTAAAATCAATCCTAAAGGGTAAAACCCACAAAATGGCAGGATGAAACAATTTTCCAGACCAGCACAACTTACAAACTTGGCAGGAAAGGTCTCTTGCCCCTGTGTGAAATTGGGGTACAATCAAGTACAGGCTGTGCCAATACTGACCAGGTTCCATCAAACCAAGAGCAGGTGTTGGGGTGAATGAATTATTCCTATAGTATCTTCTTCTAAAATCCCCAGCCTACAGATAGTAGGGGGTCAAATAACTGATCAGAAAGAGATTACAAGAATCTCTTTGCTGGCATTGCGGACAGGATTCCATTGTTTTGCCTATATACAGATTCAAGCTGCAATCCTGGGCAGAAATCTAAGGCTGGGAAAGAACACTAGAACATCAGAGCTTATAGCCACAGTAGAACTGGAACCCTCATCTCAGGACAGAATAGAGTGCTTGTGGTCACTCACAGACCAGAGTACAAGCCAGAAGAATAGTAAATACATTTACTCTTGGATCATACCATCTTGAAAAAATGGAAAACTCACAAGTTCCTAGAAGTATTTCTGAAAACCCCTGAAGTGTGAACAGGGAAGCCTTCCTTCATCCTGGAAGCAGAGCCCCACTTTAGCAAAGAGTTTAGTCAAGAAATAGACTGTGAAAATGAACAAACAACACAACAATGACCATACTCAGATAGTGAAACCACACTCTTAGAAGACAAAAGTATCAAAATTGAAACATCCAAGAAAAATATGAATTGATTTTATGCCATGGAAGAGTTCAAAAAGGATCTTGACAATTAAGTAAGAGAAAATAATTATGAAGAGAAATGAGAGCAATGTAAAAATTATGAAAAAAATTAACAGTTTGCTAAAAGAGGCACAAAAATACTGAAGAAAATAATCACTTTAAAAGAGAGAATAGTTCCAATGGTAAAAAAAGTTAGTAAAGTCCAATGAGGAGAAAAGTACCTTGAAAAGCAGAATTAGCCAAATGAAAAATGAGGTACAAAATCTTTTGAAGAAAATAATTCTTAGAAATTAGAATTGATTATGATTAAAGAAGAACTAGAAAAAGTCAAAATGGACAACTTTGATTACATTAAATTAAAATATTTTTTGCACAAACAAAACCAACAAAAACAAGATTAAAAGGGAAATATAAAACTGGGAAAAATCTTTACAGCCAGTATCTATGATAAAGAACTCATTTATAAAATATATTAAAAACTTTGTCAAATTTATAAGAACATATATCATTCCCCAATTGATAAATAGCCAAATGATGTGAATAGTCAGTTTTCAGATGATGAAATTAAAGCTATATATAGTTTTATGAAAAAATGCTCTAAATAACTATTGATTAGAGAAATGCAAATTAGACTATCTCTAAGGTACCATCTCATAACTATAAGATTTGCTTAGATGACAGGAAAAGATAATAACAAATGATAAATGTTGGAGGGAGTGTAGGAAAACTGGGACATTAATTCACTGTTGGTGGAGATATGAAATGATTCAACCGTTCTGGAGAGCAATTTGGAATTATACCCAAAGGCATATCAAACATTGCATACCCTTTGACCCAATAGTGTCACAACTTAGTCTTTATTCAACAAAATCATAAGGGAGGGAGAAGGCGGCACATGTGCAAAAATATTTGTAGCAGCTCTTTGTGTGTTGGCAAAGAACTAAAAAATGAGTAGATGCCCATCAGTTGGGAAATAGCTGAACAATCTGTGGTCTGTGAAGGTAATGGAATAGTATTGTTCTATAAAAATTATGAACAAGCTGATTGTAGAAAGGCCTAGAAAGATTTATATGATCTGATGCTGAGTAACACAAGCAGAATCAGAAATACATAGTACACAATAACAGCAAGAATGTGTGATGATCAATCCCCAAATCTACTGTGAAGCTCTTAGGCTACTCTGTTCTATTTGCAAATTGATTGTCCAGCAGATTTACTGCAAAACACCCAAAAACAAATACAAAAGACTTAGTGAGCCACTAAGAATAATATAATAATGCAATAATGTGGGACCTGGTTGTGATTACCCAGAACTGGATATCCATCAGCAGAACTGTCCCAGGTAAGCTAAAGTGGCTATTGCCCCTCTGCCTTAAAAGTAGACCTCAATCTTTAAAAATGAGCAAAAAAGCAAAAAAAAAATTCTCACCATTAACAGATTTTAAGAAGAGACCCTAAATCTTGAGAATTCGAAAGGCAAATCAAATTTGGATGAAGTCCCAAAGGGTGAAATGAGTTAGTTCCATTTCAAAAGCTCTTTTGGAAGAATTTTAAAAGAATCTAAAAAGAAAGTTACAAGCAAATGGGGAAAGGAAATGAGATCTTTGCAAGAGGCTATGACAAAGAAAAACAAAAAAATTATATCTGTAGAAAACTCCTTAAAATAGAGTTGATGAAATGAAAAATACCTCTTTGGTATTATTTTTTTGGTATTATCTTTTGGTACAACTGACATGGAAAATAGTATAGGTGAGACAATGTAAAAATTATTGGACTTCCTGAAAACCATGATGAAAAAAAGAGCTTTGACATCATCTTTTAGAAAATCATGAAGGACAACTGCCCAGGTATCCTAGAAACAGAAGATAAAATAGCCTTTGAAAGAATTCATCAATCACCTCCTGAAAGAGATCATAAAATGAGAACTTCTAAGAATATCATAGCTAAATTTCAGAATCATCAAATCAAGGAGAAAATATTGCAAGCAGTCAGAAGGAAACAATTCAAATATTGAGAAGCCAAAATCAGTATTACCTAGGACCTAGCAGCTTCCACTTTAAAGGATCAAAGGACTTGGAATATGACATTCCTAAAGGCAAAGGAACTTGCATTACAGCCAAAAATCAATTATTCAGCAAAATCAAGCATCATCTTTCAGGCAAAAAGATGGATATTCAATGAAACAGGTGAATTTCATCTATTTCTGATGAAAAGACAAGAGCTGAATAAAATTTGATCTTCAAGAGCACAAGACAAGTATAAAAAAGTAGCAAGGAAAGAAAAAAAAATCTTTTATAAGTTAAAAAAGTTTATATCCATATATGGAAGATGATATGTTTAACTCTGAGATCTGTTTCCTTGTCATGGATATACTTAGAGAGGGCAGGTATAATTTGAATTCATATTGATGATTTTTAAAAAGAATCTAGAGCAGGAAAGGTGATTCTATTGCAAGAAGCAGAAAATGGAGTTAAAATGAAATAAATTACATCTCATGAGGTTGCAAAAAAACAAGCCAAAACAAAACAAAACTATTGCAATTGAGGGAAGGAAGGGAGCCATATGAGCATGGATCTTACTCTCATCAGATTTGGCTCAAAAATAGAATATCAGACACATTTAGCTTCATAGAGAAGCTTCTTTCACCCTATTGTGAAATAGAGGGGAAGGAAGAAAAGAAGAAGGGAGGCAATTAGAAGGGAGAACAAATGTAGAAGGGGAAAGGTATAAAAGGGGGAGGGGCTGCAAAAGGGGAATCTCATTTGAAAGATGGGATGATCATTGATGAAATACTAAGGAGGAGGGAAAGAGAGAAAGGGAAGAGAAAAATATAACTGAGAGAAAACAAGATAGCAGGAAATACAGAATTAATAATTTTATCTGTGAATGTGAATGGGATAAACTCTCCCATAAAATGAAAGCAGATAGCAGACTGATTAAAGGTCAGAATCCTACAATACGTGGTTGACAAGAAACACATTTAAGGCAGAATAATACATTTAGAGTAAAGGTAAGAGTAAAGATAAAAAGCAGGAGCAGAAACTATTATTCTTCAGCTGAGGTAAAAAAAGAAAAGCAGGGTTATCAATCCTGATGTCAGATCAAGCAAAAGCAAAAAGAGATCTAATTAAAAGAAAGGTATTTACTTAAATGTACCATAGATAAAACATCTATGTTGCATATCATATATGAACTAAGTGGTATAGTATCCAAAACTCCAAGAATTTTCTTGGAGGATAACTGGTTGGAGATCTCAATCTTTTTCTCTAAAAACCAGATAAATGAAATGACAAAATAAATAAGAAGGAAATTAAGAGGTAAATAGAATCTTAGAAAAGATAAGTATGATGGAACTTTGGAGGAAAATGAATGGAATATACCTTCTTCTCGGCAGTACATGGAATCTATCCAAAAATTGTCCATGTATTAGGGCACAAAACCCTCAAAATCAAATGCAGAATGGCAGAAATAATAAATGCATCTTTCTCAGATCATGATGCAATTAAATTTTTTTGTTGTTGTTTTTAAAAATACAATTTTTGTTTCATACATTTTTTTTTAATTTAATTTTATTTAATAATAACTTTGTATTGACAGAATCCATGCCAGGATAATTTTTACACAACATTATCCCTTGCAATCACTTATGTTTCGTTTTTTCCCCTCCCTCCCTCCTCCCCCCCCCAAGATGGCAAGCAGTCCTATATATGTTAAATATGTTGCAGTATATCCTAGATACAATACATATTTGCAGAACCGAACAGTTCTCCCACTGCACAGGGAGAATTGGATTCAGAAGGTAAAAATAACTCAGGAAGAAAATCAAAAATCAAATAGTTCACATTCATTTCCCAGTATTCCTTCTTTGGGTGTAGCTGTTTCTGTCCATCATTTATCCAATGAAACTCAGTTAAGTCTCTTTGTCAGAGAAATCCACTTCCATCAGAATACATCCTCATACAATATCGTTGTCGAAGTGTATAATGATCTCCTGGTTCTGCTCATCTCACTTATCATCAGTCCATGTAGGTCTCTCCAAGCCTCTCTGTATTCATCCTGCTGGTCATTCCTTACAGAGCAATAATATTCCATAACATTCATATACCACAATTTACCCAGCCATTCTCCAATTGATGGGCATCCATTCATTTTCCAGTTTCTAGCCACTACAAACAGGGCTGCTACAAACATTTTGGCACAGACAGGTCCCTTTCCCTTTTTTAGTATCTCTTTGGGGTATAAGCCCAATAGAAACACTGCTGGATCAAAGGGTATGCACAGTTTGATAAATTTTTGGGCATAATTCCAGATTGCTCTCCAGAATGGCTGGATTCGTTCACAACTCCACCAATAATGCATCAGTGTCCCCGTTTTCCCGCATCCCCTCCAACATTCATTATTTTTTCCTGTCATCTTAGCCAATCTGACAGGTGTGTAGTGATATCTCAGAGTTGTCTTAATTTGCATTTCTCTGATCAATAGTGATTTGGAACACTCTTTCATGTGAGTGGTAATAGTTTCAATTTCTTCATCTGAAAATTGTCTGTTCATATCCTTTGACCATTTATGATGCAATTAAATTGCATGCAATAAAAGGCCAGGGGAAAATAGAACCAAAAAGAAATGATTGGGTAAAACAGCAAATCATAGACATAATTAACAATTTCATCCAAGAGAATGACAATAATGAGACAATATACCAAACTTTGTGGGATGCATTCAAAGCAGTAATAAGAGGAACTTTTATATCTCTAGATGCTTACTTATATAAAAGAGAGAAAGAAAAGATCAATGAACTGGGCTTGCAACTAAAAAAAAAAAAACTAGAAAAAGAATAAATCAAACCCCATTCAATTATATACCAAATTTGAAATTCTGAAAATAAAAGGGGAGATGAATAAAATTAAAAGTAAGAAAACTATTGTATTAATAAATAAACCCTTTTTAAAGTAACAAAATAGATAAACATTTAGTTAATTTGATTAGAAAAAGGAAGAAAATAAAAATTTTAGTCTTAAAAATGAAAAGGGAGAATTTTTCACTAACGAAGAGGAAATAATAGCAATAATTGGGAGTTATTTTGCCCAACTATATGCCAACAAATTTGATAATCTAAGTGAAATACCTACAAAAATATAGACTGCCCAGATTAACAGAAAAATAATAAAATTACTTAAATAGTTTCATTTTAGAAACAGAAGTAGAATTTATTAGTCAACTCCCTAAGAAAAAATTTATAGGGCCAGAAGGATTTATCTGTGAATTCTACCAAACATTTAAAGAACAATTAACTCTAATACTATGCAAACTATTTGAAAAAATAGGGAAAGAAGGAATACTACCAAATTCCTTTTATGATATAAACCAGAAAAGGTGAAAACAGAGAAAGAAAATTTTAGACCAATTTTTAAATGAATATTCATGCAAAAATCTTAAATAAAATATTAGCAAAGAGATTACAGAAAATCATCCCCAGGATAATTCACTATGAACAAGTAGTATTTATACCAGGAATGAAGGGCTTCTTCAATATTAGGAAAACTATTAGTATAATCGATTGCATTAATAACCAAACTAACAAAAACCATATGATCATCTAAATAAATGCAGAAAAAGCATTTGATAAAATCTAACACCCATGCCTATTAAAAACATTTGATAATACAGGAATAAGTGGACTTTTCCTTAAAATGATCAGGTATTGAGTCTCAAGATGGAGTCAGTGTGGTTCATTCAATTCCCATAATTGACCACTTGCTGTCTGACGCTCATGAATTCTCTCAGCAACTTAGGTATTGAATTCTGTTTCAAATTAAAATATATTTGTGTTCTCAATGTCATGTAGATTAAAATCCATACAAACGTTCTCAGTATGAGTCCTTTTTATGGTGGTTCTTTAATTCTCCATGATGCTCAGAACCATCAAACATGATGAAAATCTTTCTCCCAGTTTTTTTTTTTTTTCTTAAAGCATTCAATAGGTACTCATATAGTATAGAGGATATTTTCTCTCATGATGAGTTCACTGCGTGAGGTTCTGTTTTTTGATAACACATTTCTTGGATAATAATTTTTGTGCCACTTCTTTCATAGAACTAATTATTCATAGTACTCTCTCATATTCATTTTATTATTCTTTAGACATTTGTATTTTTTAAAAAAAATTAAAATGTCATTTTAGGACTTCTTACTATGATAACTCCTGAGAAAATAGTTGATATTAAAAGATTTTTTCCATATCAGAAGTTTGGAATTATTTAAATATTTGTCCCATTTCACAAACGCAGTTCAACATATTCTTTTCTTCCAATTCAATTCCAGAATTCATATATTCATATCTATGTACACATATATTATTGGCTAAGTTCAGTGTCTTCCTAATTCAGCTGCATTTCATATTCTTGACAATTGGTATTTTTTATCTTTTTGTTTGGTCTAATTTATTTAGATGTATATTTACAGAAGAATCCCGGTAATATTCTGGGCTTATTGCTATTAACACAATGTCATTGGCAGACAAGGATATCTAGAGGACCCAAACATGAGTTCACAGAGCTGGAAAGGAAAAATCTGGTTCTGTGACTTAATTTTAAAGTAAATAAAGGTAAAACTACAGAGGTTAAGGGAATTGACCATTTATAGAGAATCTCTTTTCCATTTGGATTCTGTACTGAAACTCTAATATCATAGGGATGAAAACCTTGGTCAAGCACATTATTTCCTTATAGCAAACATGCTATGTGTACATGAATATGCCCATTTTCCTGTCTCACTTGACAGGTTTAAAAAAAATTAGGTTTGTGATTACATTTGTAAATGACTTTGATCTATGCATGGTAGGCAACTCTTTGGTGGAAATTCTGAAAAGCTGCTAAATAACTTTTGATCATCATATAATAAACAAATGTTTGTGTAAAAATTTGATAAATTAATGTAATATTTTAATCTTCACATTGATTCAAATAAAAGGTACTCCTAACAATTAATGCCATTATAAATATGAAACTCATGAAAACTAATTATATTGTCAGTGTGGTAGAAAGAAAAAAATATTTGGGAGAGTATTTGAGGACCCATGAGAAAATAATTTAATGGTTCTAATGGAGATAATGTGAAAATCTACAACACAAGTTGTTCTGAGAATTATATTACATGAGATAACATATATGAAAAACACTTTCAAAAACTATGAAGGATACCATTATTAACTATTATTATCAAATTTTATGAATATGAACAAGATTCTCTGATTAGTGGAGAATTGTTCCAATTCCAGCTTTAATGTGGATAATAATATTTCTTTCTCATTTCTTCTAATTGTAATTTATTTGCTGTTTTCCTTTGATCTCTTAGGTCAAACCTAATTACTGTGTCTTCATGCCTTTTATTTCTACTTGTAGGAGTGTGACTTATTCATATAGTATGTTTCATTACTTTTTTGTGTGTGAAAGTAAATAATTGAAAGATCAGAAAAAAAGATTTGGAAGGTGTGGGTTGCAAATGGCTTTGATTCATAACACCATTTTGCAATGAATCATGTGTCAATAAGAATGTCTACAGAATAACTTGCTAACTTTCAAATATTGAAACTTGGCAAATTTGTGAGTTCATGGGATCTTAAAAAATTAATACCCTGGGAGAGAAATACACCTTTGGTTATAAGTTTTACAAAAGTCTGCCCTACTTCCCCTTCACTCTGTGATAGCACAAGATAATGATTCTTTTAGAATGTAAGTGAGGAGAAAGTGAAAGCCATGATTATTTAATGTAATTTAATGCAAGACTAAGTTTTATTTATGTTTATGTGTTTGTGACTTATACCTACCCTGCCCCCCAACCTATCTTTAATTCATTATTTATTTTCTTATGAAGGTAATAGTTGAACATTTGGAAGAAAGTTTTAGATTGCAGATGGCTTGAATTCATAATAGCATTTTGTTATGAATCATACTTCAGTGGAAATGTGGCAAGCTTCTTCCTTAAAAAAAGACTATCTGGATTTTAATAAAACCAATCCTTCAGCATGAATCAGCAATCAAAAAATTCAGAAAGTTTGAATTAACAGGATGGTCAAGAAAAAGTGTTCATTGTTTAATTAGATATAGAATGTTCTTGGCAACCAAAAACTAGCAATAAGATAGAAACCAGAGGCCTGGAGTATGTGTGCTTAAAGAGCAAGAGATGCCTGTTTTTTTTTTTTTTTTATTAAAGCTTTTTATTTTTCAAAACATATGCATAGATAATTTTTAACATTAACCCTTGCAAAACCTTGTGTTCCAATTTTTCTTTCCTACACTCACCCTTTCCCCTAGATTGTTGGAATCCTTACTAACTGCTAACTAATTAGAGTTGATCTAATCTTACAAGAAGATGTTTTGGCCAGAACCTGAAACAAGGTACTAAGTAGAACTAATCAATACAAGGCTTGTGTTCACACCTTTACTCATTGGAGTCCACAAGTATGCTAGCTTCACAAAGTACACTTTCTAACTTCAAGGGAGTCCACACCTCCCTTAAAGCTCATTGGGCCAGAGAGCACTATGGGAGAAAACCCCTAATCCCATTCTCTCAGAAGAGTCAGATAAAAGGCCAGCGATGAGGCATCTATGGCAGAATACATTTTTTCCTCTTGGCTGGCTGGTCGTGCTGGACTCGAGAGGAGCGACTTTGGTGCAGAGAACACTTTGACGGATTTCAGTGGAGCTACGCCAGAAGCCCTCTCTCTGCGGCAAGTTGGTGGCTGGGCTCCCCAGAAGGAGAAAAGAGAGACATTCCATCTCTGTGTTGGTTGGAGGCCGAAGAAAGCAGAGGCAGAGGCTAAAGGACAGAACCTTTGGATTTGGAGACATCCAAAGGGCTCTAAGCCTCTAAACCGGCTGTGCTTTGAGAAGAACAAGAACGCCAACATTTGAACTCTAACACTAGATGATAAGGAGTCCAAAAGATGTTAAACATGGTAGAAATATATGCTAAATCCAATATATGGGGGGCAGCAAGGTGGTGCAATGGATAGAGCACCAGCCCTGAATGCAGGACAACCTCAGTTCAAATCTGGTTTCAGACACTTAACACTTCCTAACTGTGTGACCCCAGGAAAGTCACTTAATTCTAATTGCCTCAGGAAAAATTAAATCCAACATATGCATACTATTTATACAAGTATCTTGCTGCACAAGAAAAATCAAATGAAACAGGAAAAATAATGTGAGAAAGAAAATAAAAAGCAAGGAAATAACAACAAAAAGAGTGAAAATGTCATGTTGTGAACTTCACTCAGTTATCACAGTCCTCTCTCTAGGAGTAGATGGCTCTCTTCATCACAAAATGATTGGAACTGGCCTGAATCATCGACTGTTCTGAATCATCTCATTGCTGAAGATATCCACACCCATCAGAATTGATCCTCATATAATATTGTTTAAGTATGCAGTGATCTCCTGGTTCTGCTCAATTCACTTAGCATCAGTTCATGTAAGTCTCTCCAGGCCTCTCTGAAATCATCCTGCTCACCATTTCTTTTTAGGGAATTGATTAATAGCTTGTTCCATTTATTTTTCTAAAATAGGACTTTTTAACCAATTTACTTCTTCCTCTGTTAATCTGGGCAAGCTATATTTTTGAAAGTATTCTTCCATTTCATTTAAGTTATCGAATTTATTGGCATAAAGTTAGGCAAAGTAACTCCTAATTATTGCTCTAATTCCCCTTCATTAGTGGCAAGTTCTCTCTTTTCATTTTGAAGGCTAACAATTTGATTTTCTTCTTTCCTTTTTTCTAATCACATTTTACCTTTATCTATTTTGTTGTTTTTTAATAGAACCAACTTTTAGTTTTATCTATTAATTCAATAGTTTTTTTTTACTTTCAAATTTATTAATGTCTTCTTTTATTTTTAGAATTTCACGTTTAGTGTTTAACTGGGGGCTTTAAATTTGATCCTTTTCTAGCTTTTTTAGTTGTAAGCCCAATTCATTGACCTTCTCTTTCTCTAATTTATTTAAGTAGGCCTCTAGAGATATAGAATTTCCCCTTACTACCACTTTGGCTGCTTCCCACACATTTTGGTATGATGTCTCATTATTGTCCTTTTCTTGGGTGAAATTATTAATTGTTTTTATGATTTATTGTTTCCCTGCTCATCATTTCTTATAAAACAATATCATTCCATAACAATTATATACAATAATTTATTTAGCCATTCTCCAAATGATGGGCATCTGCTGAGTTTCTAGTTTCTTGCTATTACTAAAAGGGCTGTCACAAACATTTTTGTATGTATGGGTCTCTTTCTCTCTTTTAAGGTTTTTTTGGGAGATAAGTCCAGTAGAAATACTACTGGAGCAAAGGATATGCACAGCTTGATAAATCTGTGGACATAGTTCCAAATTGCTCTCCAGAATGAATGGATACATTCATAATTCCACCAACAGTGTATTAGTATACCAGTTTTCTCATCTTGGCCAATTTGAGAGATGTGTAGTGGTATCTTAAAGTTGTCTTAATTTGCATTAAGAGAAGCATTTCTTGCTGGGACAACCATGTTTTAATAATATAGGGGAGAAGTTTTTGTATTCTAAATCATGGTGTCAGCACATTATGAAATTGATACAGTTAAATGCTCTATAAGAGCATTTAGGTATTCTTATATTTAGAGTGAGAATTTGGTTCAGACCATTGACTCATTCTTTAGGTGGATAGACTACTTTGAGATTCTCTGATTTTCTCCGCCATGTCCCATGAGGTTTATTACTGAGAAGACCTCATCATCCTATAAGATCTCATCAGCCTTGTGACCCACATAAATATTATCATTTAAATTTGTGATTGGAATGGAAAGCCATGAACTCCCAAGAGGGCATGTAAGGAGAAAGCTGAGAACATTTCATTTTTCACCTTGTTATACCATTTTAGAATCTCTTTGACTTCTCCACCTGCTCCTGCATCAAGTTCTTATAATATTGATTCATCTCCTATTTTTAATTTTCTTTTCTTTATCTTCCCCAATTAGATTGTGATTTCCTTGAAGGAAGGAATTATCTTTCTGTTTTTGTATTTTTTCATCCTCAGCAATTAGCACATTGTTTGGTACTTAGTAAGTACTTAATAAATGTTTATTGACTGACTGAATGACACCAGATTTATTGATAAAAATAAGAGGAAAAATTATAAATTTACTTTATTAAAAAGTACTAACAGTAGTAGATGGGTCAAAAGCAAGGTAGTACTTTCAGAGACAAAATGATTTAAATTTCTAGAAAAGCATAATCAGTGTCTATTAGGTAATTGGCAAAAAAGATGACTACCTGGAGGAGGTTTGAATTGGTATAGACATTTTTAGAATACTTATAAAGTTTTTCATAACCAAGGAAAAAGAAGACAAGTTCATCAAGATAATAGTTATAAAGGCATAGACAACTACATGTTCTTGTAAGCCCTAGATACTGAAAACTTGTCCAAAGATATGGGGAAGGGGACATACCATGAGTTAGAACTATAATTTCCCAGATACTGTTTGGAAAATAAAATAGCTGAAAGAAAATTAGATTTCAAATTAGCAGAGGCAAGGTGGAAGAGAAGAGACACATCTTTTTCTGAATCCTTCACATGATCCTCAAACCAATAGTAAATCCAGCCTCTGAACTGGTTTTGGAGTGACAGAACACATGAATGTTGGGAGTGTAACAAATTTCTAGCATAAGATAATTTTTTAAAATAGCTTTTTTATTTACAAGTTATATGCATGGGTAATTTTACAGCATTGACAATTACCAAACTTTTTGTTCCAATTTTTCTCCTCCTTCCCCCTCTCCCCTCCCCTAGATGGCAGGATGACCAGTAGATATTAAATATATTAAAGTATAAATTAAAAACACAATAAGTATACATGACCAAAGTGTTATTTTGCTGTACAAAAAGAATCGGACTCTGAAATATTGTAGAATTAGCCTGTGAAGGAAATCCAAAATGCAAGCAGGCAAAAATGTAGGGATTGGGAATTCAATGTAATGGTTCTTAGTCATCCCAGAATTCTTTCAGTGGGTATAGCTGGTTCAGTTCATTACTGCTACATTGGTACTGATTTGGTTGATCTTATTGCTGAAGATGGCCAGGTCCATCAGAATTGCTCATCATATAGTATTCTTGTTGAAGTATATAATGATCTCTTGGCCCTGCTCGTTTCACTCAGCATCAGTTCATGTAAGTCTCTCCAGGCCTTTCTGAAATCATTCTGTTGGTCATTTCTTACCGAACAACAATATTCCATAATATTCGTATACTACAATTTATTCAGCCATTCTTCAATTGATGGGCATCTACTCAGTTTCCAGTTTCTAGCCACTACAAAGAGGGCTGCCACAAACATTCTTACACATACAGGTTCCTTTCCCTTCTTTATGGGGATATAAGTCCTGTAGTAACACTACTGGACCAAAGGGTATGCACAGTTTGATAACTTTTTGAGCATAGTTCCAAATTGCTCTAAAGAATGGTTGGATGTATTCACAATTCCACCAACAATGTATCAGTGTCCCTGTTTTCCCACATCCCTTCCAACATTCCGTATTATCTTTCCCCATCATTCTAGCCAGTCTGACAAGTGTGTAATGGTATCTCAGAGTTGTCTTAATTTGCATTTCTCTGATTAATAATGATTTGGAGCATCTTTTCATACAGCATAAGATAATTTTGAAGATCTCCAAAAAAGGTCTAGTTTCAATTGGTCATAAAGGGAGATGGGCTGAGATGAGGAGGGCCAAACACAGACATTGGCAGTTGCATAGCTCCAAGGTGGTGTGGGCTCCATGTGCGAAGAGAATCTACCAGGAAGAATCTACAGCACTGTTAGATTCTCTGTCCTGGTTGCAAGCCAGTAGATTAGCAGATCAGTTATGAGACATCCAACACAAATATAGAAGGAAAATTGAGCCCTAAATGCCAGAATTTCAAAGGACTTTGCCACACAGACCTGAAGTTAGTCAACATTGACTCAGCAAAGCCACTATCACCAAGGAAACTTGAACAATCTCTTTTTCTGTAAAAGCAGATCTCAACATTAAAGAAATGAACAAAAAAGCGAAAAGAACTCTAACCATAAAGTATTTTTTTAATGGAGAAATAAAAAAATGAATTTCAAAATCTAAAGACACTAAAAACAGATTATCTCCAGATGAAATCCAAAAGGGTGAAATAAATTGGCCTCCATCTAATTAGGCTCTCTTGGAAGAACTCCAAAAGGATCTTAAAAGAGAGACAGAAGAAAATTGGGAAAGGAAATGAGAACTTTGCAAGGGGGGTTGGAAAAAGAAACATAGAACTTATCTAAAAAAAAAAAACTCCTTATGAAATAGATTTAGTGAAATGGAAAAAAAATAATATAACTCCTTACAAAATAGATTTGACAAAATGGAAAAAAGAAAACAACTCCCTAAACATGAGAATTTGTGAAATTGAAATATAAAACAATTCCTAAAAAATAGAATTTGGGAAATTAAAAAAAAAAAACTATAGAACAAAACTCATTTAAAAGTTCAATTGGCCAAATATTAAAAAAACAAAACTAAGAAAGATAATTGAAGAAAATAATTCACTAAAAATTAGAACTGATCCAATGGAAATGAATGACTCAAAGAGACAAAATCAAGAAAAACCAAAAGAAAAAGAAAAATTAGAAGAAAATGTAAAATTCTTACTTGGAAAATCAACTGACCTAGAAAATTGATCTAGGAGAGACAATCTAAAAATATGGGCTTCCTGAAAACCATGAAGAAAAAAAAAAAGATCCTAGACATTATCTTTCAGAAAATCATCAAGGAAAACTGCCCTGATGTCCTAGAATCAGAAGTTAAAATAGCCATGGAAAGAATTCATCAATCATCTCCTGAAAGAGACCCCCAAATGAAAACTCCAAGAATTAACTAAATTTCAGAACGATAAGACCAAGAAAAAATATTGTGAAGAGCCAAGAAGAAACAATTCATATACCAAGGAGCCACAATCAGGATTACCCAGGACCTAACAGCTTCCAACTTAAAAGATTGAAGGGCCTGGAATCTGATATTCTAAAAGGCAAATGAATTTGGAATGTAGCCAAGAATAAACTATACAGCTAAGCTGAGCATTATCTTTCAGGGAAGAAGATGGACATTTCATTTATTTCTGATCAAAAGACCAGAGCTGAACCAAAAAATCTGACCTCCAAATACAAAACTCAAGAAAAGCATAAAATTGTAAAAAAAAAGGATAGAAATCTTGAGAACTACATCTCTGTTACTGTACAACTTGAGAGTTCAGGTGTAATTTGATTTTATTGTGATAACATCAAAAATAAACTAGAAATGGAAAGGGGATTGTACTTGAAAAAGTAAAAAATGGATCAAAAATGAGGGAAATTACTTCTCACAGAGTCAAATAAGATTTATCTATTATAATTGAGGGAAGGAAAGGAGAAGGATATACATTGTGTGAATCTCATTCTCATGAGATTTAGCTTAAAAGGAGAATAAAATATATATTTGATTCCTTAGAAAAACTTGTCTCGTCTTATATTGAAGTGGGAGGGGAAAAGAGAAAGAAAAGTAGAGAGTTAAAAGGAAGGAAAACAGAAGTAGTAAGGAAAAGATACAAGAAAGAGAACAAGGCTATAAAGAGAGACCTGCTTGAGGGAAGTGGTATTCAGAATAAAAATACTGGGAAGGAAGGAAAGAAAAAGAAAAGCAAATTTTGGGGTAAATAAGATGGCAGAAAATACAGAATTAGTCATTTTAATTGTGAATGTGAATGGAGTGAACTCTTCCATAAAACAGAAACAGATAGCAGACTGAATTAAAAGCCAGAATCTTATAATATGTTGTTAACAAGAAATATATTTGAAACAGAATGACACATAAAGAGTAAAGGTAAAAGCCTGGAGCAGAATCTATTATGCTTCAAGAGAAAGCAGGTGGAGCGATCCTGATCTCAGATCAAGCAAAATTAAAAGTAGATCTAATTAAAAGAGATAATGAAGGAAACTACATCTTTCTAATTGGTACCATAGATAATGAAGCAATATCAATACTAAACATATATGCCTCAAGTGGTATAGCATTCAAATTCCTAGAGAAGTTGCACAAGATGCAAGGAGAATTAGATGGCAAAGAACACTCGTCAGGGATCTCAAACTTTCTCTGAAATGAAATTAGAAAATAAATAAGAAAGAAGTTAAGGATGTAAATATAATCCTAGAAAACTGAGGTATGATAGACTTTTGGAGAAAATTAAATGGAAACAGAAAGGAATATACTTTTTTTCTCTGCAGTACATGAAATCAATACAAAAATTGACCATATATTAGGGCATAAAACCTTCAAAATCAAAAGCAGAAAGGCAGAAATAGTATCTTTCTCGTATCACAAAGCAATTAAATTACATGTAATAAAAGGCCAAGTGAAAATAGACAAATTAATTGGAAACTGAATAATTTAATCCTAAAAAGTGATTGGGTAAGACAGCAAATCATAGACACAATCAATCATTTCATCCAAGAGAATGACAACAATGAGACAAGATACTTATATTTGTGGGATGGAGCCAAAGAGGTAATTAGGGGAAATTTTATATCTCTAGACACTTACTTGCAGAAAATAGAGAAAGAAAAGATCAATGAATTGGACTTGCCACAAAAAAAGCTAGGAAAAAAAATTAAAAACCCTCAATTAAATATCAAATTTGAAATTTTAAAAAATAAAAGGGGAGATTAATGAAATTGAAAGTAAGAGAACTATTGAATTAATAAATAAAACTAAGAGTTGGTTTTATTGAAAAAAAACCCCAACAAAATAGATAAACCTTTAGCTAATTTGATTTCAAAAAGGAAAGGGGGAAATCAAATTGTTAGTCTCAAAAATAAAAAGGGAAAACTTTGCAACAACAAAGGAAATTAGAGCAATACTTAGGAATTATTTTTTCTAAATTAAATGTCAATAAATTTGATGATCTAAATGAAATGGAGAATACCTACTATAATACAGATTGCCCAGACTAACAGAAGAGGAAATAAATTACTTAAATAGTCCCATTTTACAAAAAAGAAATAAAAAAGCTATCAATCAACTCCCTAAGAAAAAATCTCCAGGGCCAGATGGATTTACATGTGATTCTACCAAACGTTTAAAGAACAATTAACTCCAATACTATGCAAACTATTTGAAAAAATAGGGAAATAAGGAGTCCTACCAAATTCCTTTTATGGCACAAGCATGGTACTGATAGCTAAATCAGGTAGAATGAAAATAAGAGAAAGAAAATTATACACCAATTTCCCTAATGAATATTGATGTAAAAATCTGAAATAAAATATTAGCAAAGAGATTGTAGAAAGACATGTCCAGAATAATACACCATGACCAAGTAGGATTTATACCAAGAATTTAGGGCTGGTTCACTATTAGAAAAACACTTAGCATAATAGACTATGTCAATAACCAAAGTAATAAAAACCATATGATTATCTCAATAGATGCAGAAAAAAACACCCATTCCTATTAAAAACAGTAGAGAGTATAAGAATAAACGGACTTTTCTTTAAAAATGATCAGTACTATCTATTTAAAACCATCAGCAAGCATCATATGTAATGGGGACAAACTAGAATGGTTCCCTTGGTCTTACTGACCATGACTGAAACAAAGTTGCCCACTATCACCATTACTTTCAATATTGTAATAGAAATGCAAGCTTTGGTAATGAGAAGAAAAAGAGACTGAAAGAAATTAGAATAGATAAGGAGGAAACAAATTATCACTCTTTGCAGAAGATATGATAGTATAATTAGAGAATCCTAGAGAATCAACTAAAAAAAAAACTATCAGAAGTAATCTACAACTTTAGCAATGTTGTAGTTTTTAACCAATTTACTTCTTCCTCTGTTAATCTGGGCAAGCTATATTTTTGAAAGTATTCTTCCATTTCATTTAAGTTATCGAATTTATTGGCATAAAGTTAGGCAAAGTAACTCCTAATTATTGCTCTAATTCCCCTTCATTAGTGGCAAGTTCTCTCTTTTCATTTTTAAGGCTAACAATTTGATTTTCTTCTTTCCTTTTTTCTTTTTTTTTTTTTTTTTTTTTTTATAATAAATTTTATTTTATTTAATAATAACTTCGCATTGACAGAATCCATGCCAGGATAATTTCTACACGACATTATCCCTTGCAATCACTTATGTTTCGTTTTTTCCCCCTCCCTCCCTCCTCCCCCCCCCCCCAGGATGGCAAGCAGTCCTATATATGCTAAACATGTTGCAGTATATCATAGATACAATACATATTTGCAGAACCAAACAGTTCTCTTGTTGCACAGGGAGAATTGGATTCAGAAGGTAAAAATAACTCGGGAAGAAAATCAAAAATGCAAATAGTTCACATTCATTTCCCAGTATTCCTTCTTTGGGTGTAGCTGTTTCTGTCCATCATTTCTCCAATGAAACTCAGTTAAGTCTCTTTGTCAGAGAAATCCACTTCCATCAGAATACATCCTCATACAATATCGTTGTCGAAGTGTATAATGATCTCCTGGTTCTGCTCATCTCACTTAGCATCAGTCCATGTAGGTCTCTCCAAGCCTCTCTGTATTCATCCTGCTGGTCATTCCTTACAGAGCAATAATATTCCATAACATTCATATACCACAATTTACCCAGCCATTCTCCAATTGATGGGCATCCATTCATTTTCCAGTTTCTAGCCACTACAAACAGGGCTGCTACAAACATTTTGGCACATACAGGTCCCCTTCCCTTTTTTAGTATCTCTTTGGGGTATAAGCCCAATAGAAACACTGTTGGATCAAAGGGTATGCACAGTTTGATAACTTTTTGGGCATAATTCCAGATCGCTCTCCAGAATGGCTGGATTCGTTCACAACTCCACCAACAATGCATCAATGTCCCCGTTTTCCCGCATCCCCTCCAACATTCATCATTGTTTTTTCCTGTCATCTTAGCCAATCTGACAGGAGTGTAGTGATATCTCAGAGTTGTCTTAATTTGCATTTCTCTGATCAATAGTGATTTGGAACACTCTTTCATGTGAGTGGTAATAGTTTCAATTTCTTCATCTGAAAATTGTCTGTTCATATCCTTTGACCATTTATCAATTGGAGAATGGCTTGATTTCTTATAAATTTGAGTCAGTTCTCTATATATTTTGGAAATGAGGCCTTTATCAGAACCTTTAATTGTAAAGATGTTTTCCCAGTTAGTTACTTCCCTACTAATCTTGTTTGCATTCGTTCTGTTTGTACAAAGGCTTTTTAATTTGATATAATCAAAATTTTCTATTTTGTGATTGGTAATGGTCTCTAGTTCATCTTTGGTCACAAATTTCTTTCTCCTCCACAAGTCTGAGAGATAAACTATCCTATGTTCCTCTAATTTATTTATAATCTCGTTCTTTATGCCTAGGTCATGGACCCATTTTGATCTTATCTTGGTATGTGGTGTTAAGTGTGGGTCCTTGCCTAATTTCTGCCATACTAATTTCCAGTTATCCCAGCAGTTTTTATCAAATAATGAAATCTTATCCCAAAATTTAGAATCTTTGGGTTTGTCAAACACTAGATTGCTATAGTTGACTATTCTGTCTTGTGAACCTAACCTTTTCCACTGATCAACTAATCTATTTCTAAGCCAATACCAGATGGTTTTGGTGACTGCTGCTTTATAATATAATTTTAGATCAGGTACAGCTAGACCACCTTCATTTGATTTTTTTTTCATTAATTCCCTTGAGATTCTCGACTTTTTATTGTTCCATATGAATTTTGTTGTTATTTTTTCTAAATCATTAAAATATTTTCTTGGAAGTCTGATTGGTATAGCACTAAATAAATAGATTAGTTTAGGGAGTATTGTCATCTTTATTATATTTGCTCGGCCTATCCAAGAGCACTTAATATTTTTCCAATTATTTAAGTCTGACTTTATTTGAGTGAAAACTTTTTTGTAATTTTGCTCATATAATTCCTGACTTTCCTTTGGTAGGTAGATTCCCAAATATTTTATGCTATCAACAGTTATTTTGAATGGAATTTCTCTTTGTATCTCTTGCTCTTGGATTTTGTTGGTGGTGTATAAGAATGCTGAGGATTTATGGGGATTTATTTTGTATCCTGCTACTTTGCTAAAATTATGAATTATTTCTAATAGCTTTTTAGTAGAATCTCTGGGGTTTTCTAGGTATACCATCATATCATCTGCAAAGAGTGATAGTTTGGTTTCCTCATTGCCTACTCTAATTCCTTTAATCTCTTTCTCAACTCTTATTGCAGAGGCCAGTGTTTCTAATACAATATTGAATAATAATGGTGATAGTGGGCAACCTTGCTTCACTCCAGATCTTACCGGGAAAGGTTCCAGTTTTTCCCCATTGCATATGATGCTTACTGAAGGTTTAAAATATATGCTCCTAACTATTTTAAGGAAAAGTCCTTTTATTCCTATGCTCTCAAGTGTTTTTATTAGGAATGGCTGTTGGATTTTATCAAATGCTTTTTCTGCATCTATTGAAATGATCATATGGTTTTTGTTTGGTTGGTTGTTGATATAGTCAATTATGTTAATAGTTTTCCTAATATTGAACCAGCCCTGCATTCCTGGTATAAATCCTACTTGGTCATAGTGTATTATCCTGGGGATGATTTTCTGTAATCTTTTTGCTAATATTTTATTTAAGATTTTAGCATCAATATTCATTAGGGAGATTGGTCTATAATTTTCTTTCTCTGTTTTCAGCCTACCTGGTTTAGGTATCAGTACCATATCTGTGTCATAAAAGGAGTTTGGTAGGACTCCTTCAATCCCTACTTCTTCAAATAGTTTATTTAGCATTGGAGTTAATTGATCTTTAAATGTTTGATAGAATTCAGATGTAAATCCATCTGGTCCTGGGGTTTTTTTCTTAGGGAGTTGATTGATAGTTTGTTCTATTTCTTTTTCTGAGATAGGAGTGTTTAGGATATTTACTTCTTCCTCTGTTAGTTTAGGTAAGCTATATTTTTGGAGGTATTCTTCTATTTCATTTAAGTTGTCGAATTTATTGGCGTAAAGTTGGGCAAAGTAACTCCTAATTATTGCTCTAATTTCCTCTTCGTTAGTGGTGAGTTCTCCCTTTTCATTTTTAAGACTAACAATTTGATTTTCCTCTTTCCTTTTTTTAATCAGATTTACTAAGGGTTTGTCTATTTTGTTGGTTTTTTCATAGAACCAACTCTTAGTTTTATTAATCAATTCAATAGTTTTTTTACTTTCAATTTTATTGATCTCTCCTTTTATTTTTTGAATTTCAAGTTTAGTGTTTGATTGGGGGTTTTTAATTTGTTCCTTTTCTAGCATTTTTAGTTGCAAGCCCAATTCATTGACCTTCTCTTTCTCTATTTTATACAAATAGGCCTCTAGAGATATGAGATTTCCCCTTATTACCGCTTTGGCTGCATCCCATACATTTTGGTATGATGTCTCATTATTATCATTTTCTTGGATGAAGTTATTAATTATGTCTATAATTTGCTGTTTCACCCAATCATTCTTTAGTATGAGATTATTTAGTTTCCAATTATTTTTTGGTCTACTTTCCTGTGGCTTTTTATTGAATGTAATTTTCAATGCATCATGGTCTGAAAAGGATGCATTCACTATTTCTGCCTTACTGCATTTGAGTTTGAGGTTTTTATGTCCTAATATATGATCAATTTTTGTATAAGTTCCATGAACTGCTGAAAAGAAGGTGTACTCCTTTCTGTCCCCATTACATTTTCTCCAGAGATCTATCATATCTAATTTTTCTAGTATTCTATTTATCTCTTTGACTTCTTTCTTATTTATTTTGTGGTTTGATTTATCTAATTCTGAGAGTGCAAGGTTGAGATCTCCCACTATTATAGTTTTACTGTCTATTTCTTCTTGCAGCTCTCTTAATTTCTCTTTTAGGAATTTAGATGCTACACTACTTGGTGCATATATATTTAATATAGATACTTCTTCATTATTCATTCTACCCTTTAGCAAGATATAGTGCCCTTCCTTATCTCTTTTGATTAGATCAATTTTTGCTTTAGCTTGATCTGAGATCAAGATGGCTACCCCTGCTTTTTTGGCTTCACCTGAAGCATAGTAGATTTTGCTCCAACCTTTTACCTTTAACCTGCATGTATCACCCCGCTTCAGGTGTGTTTCCTGTATACAACATATTGTAGGATTCTGGCTTTTAATCCATTCTGCTAACCGCTTCCTCTTTATAGAGGAGTTTACCCCGTTCACATTTATGGTTAAAATGACAAATTCTGTATTATTTGCCATCTTGTTAACCCCGGTTTATGCTTTTCTCCCTTCTTACTCCCTTACCCCCTCCCTTACCCCCCTTCCCAGTATTAAGCTTGTGAGCTCCCCTTGCTTCTCACAGCCCTCCCTTTTTCAGTATCCCTCCCCCCCTTAGAGTTCCCCCCCCCAACTTACCCCTTTCCCTCCCAGTTACCGTATTCCCTTCCACTTAGCTTATTCCTTCCTTTTTCACTTTTCCCTTCTCACTTTTCAATGAGGTGGGAGAAGTTTCACCATAGATTGAATATGTCTAAAATTCTTCTCTTACTGCCAATTCTGAAAGCAGTAAAATACTCACTATTTTCATTCCTCTCCATTCTTTCTCTCAGATTTACTAGGTTTTCTTTGCCTCTTCATGAAATGTAGTACCCCCACTTTCCCTTTTTTCTAGTACAATGTCCTTTCCACAACTAGTTTCTAGAACAAGGTATACATGTATTCTTTATACATCTTTACAGCCGAAATATAGTTCCCAAGATTAATCTTTACCTTTTTAGATTTCTCTTGAGTTCTGTGCTTGTAGATCAAATTTTTTGTTAAGTTCTGGCTTTTTCATCAGAAATAGATGAAATTCGCTTATTTCGTTGAATGTCCATCTTCTTCCCTGGAAAAAGATGCTCAATCTCGCTGGGTAAGTTATTTTTGGTTGCATACCAAGTTCCTTAGCCTTTCGGAATATCATATTCCAGGCCCTTCGATCCTTTAATGTGGATGCTGCCAGATCCTGGGTGATCCTTATTGTGGCTCCTTGATACTTGAATTGGGTTTTTCTAGCCGCTTGCAGTATTTTTTCCTTTGCCTGAGGGTTCTGGCATTTGGCCACTATATTCCTTGGTGTTTTGATTTTAGGATCCCTTTCAGTAGGGGATCGATGAATTCTTTCAATGTCTATTTTACCTTCTGTTTCTATGACTTCTGGGCAGTTCTCTTTGATAATTTCCTGGAAGATAGTGTTCAGGCTTTTTTTTTCATCATACTTTTCTGGAAGTCCGATGATTCTCAGGTTGTCTCTCCTGGATCTGTTTTCCAGGTCTGTTGTCTTCCCCAGAAGGTATTTCACATCCTTTTCCATTGTTTGATTTTTTTGGATTTGCTTGACTGATTCTTCTTGTCTCCTCGAGTCATTCAATTCCAATTGTTCGACCCTGATTTTCAGTGAGGTATTTTCTTCACTCACTTTTTTAAGATCTTTTTCTAATTGTCCAATTGAGTTCTTTTGTTCTGTGGAATTTTTTTCCATTTCGCCAATTTTGTTTTTTAGAGAGCTGTTTTCTGTTTCCAGTTCATTAATCCTATTTTTCAAGGATTTGGTTTCTTTATCCACTCTCTCTTTAACTGACTTCTCCAGGCTCTTTTGCCAAGCCTCCCTCTCCTTTTGCAGAGCCTCCCTCTCCTTTTCCCATTTTTCTTCTAGCTCCCTTGTGAGAGCCTTTTTAATTTCCTCCATGAGATTCATCTGTGCTGAGGGACATAAGGTCTCTTCCTTCGGGGATTCACCTGGGGACTGTTTGTTTTTAGTCTCCTCAGGGTTTGGAGTCTGCTCTTTATCTGTATAAAAGCTGTCCAGGGTTAAATTCTTTTTCAGTTTCTTGCTCATTCTGTCTATTTATCAAAGACAAACTATCAAAGAAACAGAAGGAAAAAAAAAAAAAAAAACCCCTTCTACTGGGTTTATATCCTAAAGAGAGCTGCCCTCTTTTAGAAGGGAAAGCAGCCCATATGTGCAAAAATGTTTGTAATAGCCCTGCTTGTAGTGGCAAGAAACTGGAAACTGAGTGGATGTCCACCAATTGGAGAATGGCTATCATATAGGAATGTTATGGAATATTATTGTTTGTGATGACTGCATATTTTAAAATCAACCAGAGTCATGAAGTCAGGATAAGGGAAAATCCTTCATCTTTATTCTTTGCTGAAGTGAAGGGGAATGGCGATAGGAAGTGAGAGCAATCACGACATGAATCCAGCCAGCAGTGCCTTTGGCTCTCACACTCCACTCCCCAAATCCTCTACTCAATCTCCTAATCAACACATCAAACTTGCACAGAGAGTGGTCGGGGCCATTCTTTTTCCAAGCATATATTAATATATCATATTATATTATATATATATATAGCATTGTCCAATTGCTAATTAGTCTCAAGTGCTTGGGACCTCAGTGTACCATGAGCTTCAAGAGCTTCATCCCATTACATCTCCTGCTTTCTTTTGTTTTAGAGCATAGGTGGTCATGCCATCCCTGACCTCTCAGAGAGCCCCCAAGGGGAGGTGATCAAACCCTCCCTGAATTCTCAGGAAAGGAGGTGAAAACACCGAAAAGGAGATGATCACCCCCCACCCCAATTTCTCAGGAAGGGAGGTGAAATCACTAAAAAGGAGATGATCATGCCCTCCCTGATATCTCAGGAAGGGAGATGAAAAGCACCAAAGAGAAGTGGAGATTGCTAGTGGGTTTCTGGGCTGAAGGGTCTTATTAGAAACAGGTATGCACAAACCCATCAGCATGGGAGGTATTACACAAGCACATAGCAATAACACAGAGGCTATTAGTGATAACTCTTCAGTTATCACTCGATGCAGTGCATTGATGTGCAGGCTCGATGTGGTGTAACAAACATGAATTGTATACATAAGTAGTGGTATAACAAACAATATAAATCAACATGGTCTTGTAAAAGATTTCCAGAGGTCCTAGAAGGAGGGTATATAAACAACAGTCACACATACGCCTTCTTCAGCAGCCAAGAGATAGTCCAAAACCAATGTATTGTCCATTGCTTCACATGTCAGGGAATGCAATGATCCCCCCAAGTTTTTGAAATCCTGCAACAGTCTTTTTATATTAGGGAATCCAATGATTCCAGCAGATTTTGAAGTCCTACAACAGTCTTATCATTTATCAGAAAATCCAATGATTCCTGAGGGCTTTCAAGTCCTACAACAATCATATGTCTCAGAGAATCCAATGATTCCTGAAGGCTTTTAAGTCCTACAACAATCTTATCACGTCTCAGAGAATCCAATGATTCCTGAAGGTTTTGAAATCTAACAATTTTCGATGTCCATGAGTCACACGCCACAACTGTCATGCTCTTTCAGTGGTGGGCACAATCAGCAATGGAACCATCCGATGTTTCTTGGGTCTTCTCCTTCATTTCAAGGGTCTGTTCTGTCTCTCTGCGATGGACAAGGCGAATACGGCTTGTTGGCACCCATCTGAATTCATTCTCCACCTGTAGAGATACAAGAAACCCTCTCCCCCATGCATTTAACCTATCTGGTCCCTTCCAGTCACTACTTTCTGGGTCTCTCCACATTACCTGGTGATTATCTAAAGATAGTGGAGCTGCTCGCACTGGACACTGCCTTTCCAGTAGGTTATAAAACCTGTCTACCGGAGCCAGTGCATTTTTGTCAAAAATCAAGAAGTTAATAGTATAAAGGGTTGGATTTAGAAGTTCTCTAGGGTTACCTATGGCTTCCCCTTTCTTTCTTTCTTTCTTTCTTTCTTTCTTTCTTTCTTTCTTTCTTTCTTTCTTTCTTTCTTTTTTTTTTTTGGAGAAGCATCTTAATATCTCTGTTTCTCTCTACTATTGCCTGTCCTTGAGGATTAAAGGGTATGCAAGTGGGTATGTAAAATCTTAAACAAATTATACATGTACTTTTTTTTTGAATACCCATAACAGAAATATAGTTCTCTTTTTTTTTTTTTTTTTTTTTTTTTTATAATAAATTTTATTTTATTTAATAATAACTTCGCATTGACAGAATCCATGCCAGGATAATTTCTACACGACATTATCCCTTGCAATCACTTATGTTTCGTTTTTTCCCCCTCCCTCCCTCCTCCCCCCCCCCAGGATGGCAGGCAGTCCTATATATGCTAAACATGTTGCAGTATATCCTAGATACAATACATATTTGCAGAACCAAACAGTTCTCTTGTTGCACAGGGAGAATTGGATTCAGAAGGTAAAAATAACTCGGGAAGAAAATCAAAAATGCAAATAGTTCACATTCATTTCCCAGTATTCCTTCTTTGGGTGTAGCTGTTTCTGTCCATCATTTCTCCAATGAAACTCAGTTAAGTCTCTTTGTCAGAGAAATCCACTTCCATCAGAATACATCCTCATACAATATCGTTGTCGAAGTGTATAATGATCTCCTGGTTCTGCTCATCTCACTTAGCATCAGTCCATGTAGGTCTCTCCAAGCCTCTCTGTATTCATCCTGCTGGTCATTCCTTACAGAGCAATAATATTCCATAACATTCATATACCACAATTTACCCAGCCATTCTCCAATTGATGGGCATCCATTCATTTTCCAGTTTCTAGCCACTACAAACAGGGCTGCTACAAACATCTTGGCACACACAGGTCCCCTTCCCTTTTTTAGTATCTCTTTGGGGTATAAGCCCAATAGAAACACTGTTGGATCAAAGGGTATGCACAGTTTGATAACTTTTTGGGCATAATTCCAGATCGCTCTCCAGAATGGCTGGATTCGTTCACAACTCCACCAACAATGCATCAGTGTCCCCGTTTTCCCGCATCCCCTCCAACATTCATCATTGTTTTTTCCTGTCATCTTAGCCAATCTGACAGGAGTGTAGTGATATCTCAGAGTTGTCTTAATTTGCATTTCTCTGATCAATAGTGATTTGGAACACTCTTTCATGTGAGTGGTAATAGTTTCAATTTCTTCATCTGAAAATTGTCTGTTCATATCCTTTGACCATTTATCAATTGGAGAATGGCTTGATTTTTTATAAATTTGAGTCAGTTCTCTATATATTTTGGAAATGAGGCCTTTATCAGAACCTTTAATTGTAAAGATGTTTTCCCAGTTAGTTACTTCCCTACTAATCTTGTTTGCATTCGTTCTGTTTGTACAAAGGCTTTTTAATTTGATATAATCAAAATTTTCTATTTTGTGATTGGTAATGGTCTCTAGTTCATCTTTGGTCACAAATTTCTTTCTCCTCCACAAGTCTGAGAGATAAACTATCCTATGTTCCTCTAATTTATTTATAATCTCGTTCTTTATGCCTAGGTCATGGACCCATTTTGATCTTATCTTGGTATGTGGTGTTAAGTGTGGGTCCTTGCCTAATTTCTGCCATACTAATTTCCAGTTATCCCAGCAGTTTTTATCAAATAATGAAATCTTATCCCAAAATTTAGAATCTTTGGGTTTGTCAAACACTAGATTGCTATAGTTGACTATTCTGTCTTGTGAACCTAACCTTTTCCACTGATCAACTAATCTATTTCTAAGCCAATACCAGATGGTTTTGGTGACTGCTGCTTTATAATATAATTTTAGATCAGGTACAGCTAGACCACCTTCATTTGATTTTTTTTTCATTAATTCCCTTGAGATTCTCGACTTTTTATTGTTCCATATGAATTTTGTTGTTATTTTTTCTAAATCATTAAAATATTTTCTTGGAAGTCTGATTGGTATAGCACTAAATAAATAGATTAGTTTAGGGAGTATTGTCATCTTTATTATATTTGCTCGGCCTATCCAAGAGCACTTAATATTTTTCCAATTATTTAAGTCTGACTTTATTTGTGTGAAAACTTTTTTGTAATTTTGCTCATATAATTCCTGACTTTCCTTTGGTAGGTAGATTCCCAAATATTTTATGCTATCAACAGTTATTTTGAATGGAATTTCTCTTTGTATCTCTTGCTCTTGGATTTTGTTGGTGGTGTATAAGAATGCTGAGGATTTATGGGGATTTATTTTGTATCCTGCTACTTTGCTAAAATTATGAATTATTTCTAATAGCTTTTTAGTAGAATCTCTGGGGTTTTCTAGGTATACCATCATATCATCTGCAAAGAGTGATAGTTTGGTTTCCTCATTGCCTACTCTAATTCCTTTAATCTCTTTCTCGACTCTTATTGCAGAGGCCAGTGTTTCTAATACAATATTGAATAATAATGGTGATAGTGGGCAACCTTGCTTCACTCCAGATCTTACCGGGAAAGGTTCCAGTTTTTCCCCATTGCATATGATGCTTACTGAAGGTTTAAAATATATGCTCCTAACTATTTTAAGGAAAAGTCCTTTTATTCCTATGCTCTCAAGTGTTTTTATTAGGAATGGCTGTTGGATTTTATCAAATGCTTTTTCTGCATCTATTGAAATGATCATATGGTTTTTGTTTGGTTGGTTGTTGATATAGTCAATTATGTTAATAGTTTTCCTAATATTGAACCAGCCCTGCATTCCTGGTATAAATCCTACTTGGTCATAGTGTATTATCCTGGGGATGATTTTCTGTAATCTTTTTGCTAATATTTTATTTAAGATTTTAGCATCAATATTCATTAGGGAGATTGGTCTATAATTTTCTTTCTCTGTTTTCAGCCTACCTGGTTTAGGTATCAGTACCATATCTGTGTCATAAAAGGAGTTTGGTAGGACTCCTTCAATCCCTACTTCTTCAAATAGTTTATTTAGCATTGGAGTTAATTGATCTTTAAATGTTTGATAGAATTCAGATGTAAATCCATCTGGTCCTGGGGTTTTTTTCTTAGGGAGTTGATTGATAGTTTGTTCTATTTCTTTTTCTGAGATAGGAGTGTTTAGGATATTTACTTCTTCCTCTGTTAGTTTAGGTAAGCTATATTTTTGGAGGTATTCTTCTATTTCATTTAAGTTGTCGAATTTATTGGCGTAAAGTTGGGCAAAGTAACTCCTAATTATTGCTCTAATTTCCTCTTCGTTAGTGGTGAGTTCTCCCTTTTCATTTTTAAGACTAACAATTTGATTTTCCTCTTTCCTTTTTTTAATCAGATTTACTAAGGGTTTGTCTATTTTGTTGGTTTTTTCATAGAACCAACTCTTAGTTTTATTAATCAATTCAATAGTTTTTTTACTTTCAATTTTATTGATCTCTCCTTTTATTTTTTGAATTTCAAGTTTAGTGTTTGATTGGGGGTTTTTAATTTGTTCCTTTTCTAGCATTTTTAGTTGCAAGCCCAATTCATTGACCTTCTCTTTCTCTATTTTATACAAATAGGCCTCTAGAGATATAGAATTTCCCTTACTACCACTTTGGCTGCTTCCCACACATTTTGGTATGATGTCTCATTATTATCATTTTCTTGGATGAAGTTATTAATTATGTCTATAATTTGCTGTTTCACCCAATCATTCTTTAGTATGAGATTATTTAGTTTCCAATTATTTTTTGGTCTACTTTCCTGTGGCTTTTTATTGAATGTAATTTTCAATGCATCATGGTCTGAAAAGGATGCATTCACTATTTCTGCCTTACTGCATTTGAGTTTGAGGTTTTTATGTCCTAATATATGATCAATTTTTGTATAAGTTCCATGAACTGCTGAAAAGAAGGTGTACTCCTTTCTGTCCCCATTACATTTTCTCCAGAGATCTATCATATCTAATTTTTCTATTATTCTATTTATCTCTTTGACTTCTTTCTTATTTATTTTGTGGTTTGATTTATCTAATTCTGAGAGTGCAAGGTTGAGATCTCCCACTATTAAAGTTTTACTGTCTATTTCTTCTTGCAGCTCTCTTAATTTCTCTTTTAGGAATTTAGATGCTACACTACTTGGTGCATATATATTTAATATAGATAGTTCTTCATTATTCATTCTACCCTTTAGCAAGATATAGTGCCCTTCCTTATCTCTTTTGATTAGATCAATTTTTGCTTTAGCTTGATCTGAGATCAGGATGGCTACCCCTGCTTTTTTGGCTTCACCTGAAGCATAGTAGATTTTGCTCCAACCTTTTACCTTTAACCTGCATGTATCACCCCGCTTCATGTGTGTTTCCTGTATACAACATATTGTAGGATTCTGGCTTTTAATCCATTCTGCTAACCGCTTCCTCTTTATAGAGGAGTTTACCCCGTTCACATTTATGGTTAAAATGACCAATTCTGTATTACTTGCCATCTTGTTAACCCCGGTTTATGCTTTTCTCCCTTCTTACTCCCTTACCCCCTCCCTTACCCCCCTTCCCAGTATTAAGCTTGTGAGCTCCCCTTGCTTCTCACAGCCCTCCCTTTTTCAGTATCCCTCCCCCCCCTTAGAGTTCCCCCCCCCCAACTTACCCCTTTCCCTCCCAGTTACCGTATTCCCTTCCACTTAGCTTATTCCTTCCTTTTTCACTTTTCCCTTCTCACTTTTCAATGAGGTGGGAGAAGTTTCACCATAGAATGAATATGTCTAAAATTCTTCTCTTACTGCCAATTCTGAAAGCAGTAAAATACTCACTATTTTCATTCCTCTCCATTCTTTCTCTCAGATTTACTAGGTTTTCTTTGCCTCTTCATGAAATGTAGTACCCCCACTTTCCCTTTTTTCTAGTACAATGTCCTTTCCACAACTAGTTTCTAGAACAAGGTATACATGTATTCTTTATACATCTTTACAGCCGAAATATAGTTCCCAAGATTAATCTTTACCTTTTTAGATTTCTCTTGAGTTCTGTGCTTGTAGATCAAATTTTTGTTAAGTTCTGGCTTTTTCATCAGAAATAGATGAAATTCGCTTATTTCGTTGAATGTCCATCTTCTTCCCTGGAAAAAGATGCTCAATCTCGCTGGGTAAGTTATTTTTGGTTGCATACCAAGTTCCTTAGCCTTTCGGAATATCATATTCCAGGCCCTTCGATCCTTTAATGTGGATGCTGCCAGATCCTGGGTGATCCTTATTGTGGCTCCTTGATACTTGAATTGGGTTTTTCTAGCCGCTTGCAGTATTTTTTCCTTTGCCTGAGGGTTCTGGCATTTGGCCACTATATTCCTTGGTGTTTTGATTTTAGGATCCCTTTCAGTAGGGGATCGATGAATTCTTTCAATGTCTATTTTACCTTCTGTTTCTATGACTTCTGGGCAGTTCTCTTTGATAATTTCCTGGAAGATAGTGTTCAGGCTTTTTTTTTCATCATACTTTTCTGGAAGTCCGATGATTCTCAGGTTGTCTCTCCTGGATCTGTTTTCCAGGTCTGTTGTCTTCCCCAGAAGGTATTTCACATCCTTTTCCATTGTTTGATTTTTTGGATTTGCTTGACTGATTCTTCTTGTCTCCTCGAGTCATTCAATTCCAATTGTTCGACCCTGATTTTCAGTGAGGTATTTTCTTCACTCACTTTTTTAAGATCTTTTTCTAATTGTCCAATTGAGTTCTTTTGTTCTGTGGAATTTTTTTCCATTTCGCCAATTTTGTTTTTTAGAGAGCTGTTTTCTGTTTCCAGTTCACTAATCCTATTTTTCAAGGATTTGGTTTCTTTATCCACTCTCTCTTTAACTGACTTCTCCAGGCTCTTTTGCCAAGCCTCCCTCTCCTTTTTCAGAGCCTCCCTCTCCTTTTCCCATTTTTCTTCTAGCTCCCTTGTGAGAGCCTTTTTAATTTCCTCCATGAGATTTATCTGTGCTGAGGGACATAAGGTCTCTTCCTTCGGGGATTCACCTGGGGACTGTTTGTTTTTAGTCTCCTCAGGGTTTGGAGTCTGCTCTTTATCTGTATAAAAGCTGTCCAGGGTTAAATTCTTTTTCAGTTTCTTGCTCATTCTGTCTATTTATCAAAGACAAACTATCAAAGAAACAGAAGGAAAAAAAACCCCTTGAATGGAGGCTGCTTTCTTTGGGGGAGGGGCAGGGTATTCGTGAGGCACAGGTCCTACTGTGCTATGGCGCCTGCGCACTGAGATCCGAGCGCTCTGAGATCCGAGCGGGCTAAGACACTGTGGGGGAGGGGTGGCCAGGTCCCGAGAAACTCCAGCTGCTTGGGATTGTATTCTTCACCCCCGGTGTTTTTAGCTTCTCTGCTGGGCTGCTGACTTGCTCCTATAGCAAAGCTCTCACCGCAGAGCTCACGGCTGCGATCGCGTCCTACCCCTTCTCCGCTCCACCCGGTTCTGAGCTGCTATCTGTGCTTTGGTTGCCGCTGCTGCCCGCAGACTGCTTCCAAATACCGTCCCCGCCCTCGCGCAAAAACAGACCTTTCTTGACGAGTCTCAAGGATGGTTTCTCTTGGTAAGTAATTGTATGGTTTTTTTTCAGTCGAGCATTAATTCAGAGGCATGAAATCACTAAAAAGGAGATGATCATGCCCTCCCTGATATCTCAGGAAGGGAGGTGAAATCACTAAAAAGGAGATGATCATGCCCTCCCTGATATCTCAGGAAGGGAGGTGAAATCACTAAAAAGGAGATGATCATGCCCTCCCTGATATCTCAGGAAGGGAGGTGAAATCACTAAAAAGGAGATGATCATGCCCTCCCTGATATCTCAGGAAGGGAGGTGAAATCACTAAAAAGGAGATGATCATGCCCTCCCTGATATCTCAGGAAGGGAGGTGAAATCACTAAAAAGGAGATGATCATGCCCTCCCTGATATCTCAGGAAGGGAGATGAAAAGCACCAAAGAGAAGTGGAGATTGCTAGTGGGTTTCTGGGCTGAAGGGTCTTATTAGAAACAGGTATGCACAAACCCATCAGCATGGGAGGTATTACACAAGCACATAGCAATAACACAGAGGCTATTAGTGATAACTCTTCAGTTATCACTCGATGCAGTGCATTGATGTGCAGGCTCGATGTGGTGTAACAAACATGAATTGTATACATAAGTAGTGGTATAACAAACAATATAAATCAACATGGTCTTGTAAAAGATTTCCAGAGGTCCTAGAAGGAGGGTATATAAACAACAGTCACACATACGCCTTCTTCAGCAGCCAAGAGATAGTCCAAAACCAATGTATTGTCCATTGCTTCACATGTCAGGGAATGCAATGATCCCCCCAAGTTTTTGAAGTCCTGCAACAGTCTTTTTATATTAGGGAATCCAATGATTCCTGAGGGCTTTCAAGTCCTACAACAATCTTATCACGTCTCAGAGAATCCAATGATTCCTGAAGGTTTTGAAATCTAACAATTTTCGATGTCCATGAGTCACACGCCACAACTGTCATGCTCTTTCAGTGGTGGGCACAATCAGCAATGGAACCATCCGATGTTTCTTGGATCTTCTCCTTCATTTCAAGGGTCTGTTCTGTCTCTCTGCGATGGACAAGGCGAATACGGCTTGTTGGCACCCATCTGAATTCATTCTCCACCTGTAGAGATACAAGAAACCCTCTCCCCCATGCATTTAACCTATCTGGTCCCTTCCAGTCACTACTTTCTGGGTCTCTCCACATTACCTGGTGATTATCTAAAGATAGTGGAGCTGCTCGCACTGGACACTGCCTTTCCAGTAGGTTATAAAACCTGTCTACCGGAGCCAGTGCATTTTTGTCAAAAATCAAGAAGTTAATAGTATAAAGGGTTGGATTTAGAAGTTCTCTAGGGTTACCTATGGCTTCCCCTTTCTTTCTTTCTTTTTTTTTTTTTTTTTTGGAGAAGCATCTTAATATCTCTGTTTCTCTCTACTATTGCCTGTCCTTGAGGATTAAAGGGTATGCAAGTGGGTATGTAAAATCTTAAACAAATTATACATGTACTTTTTTTTGAATACCCATAACAGAAATATAGTTCTCAAGAGTTCTTTTTCCCTTTTTATGCTTTTCTTGAGTCCCATATTTGGAGGTCAAACTTTTTGTTTTGCTCTGGGTTTTTTGTCAGAAATAAATGGAATTGACTTATTTCATTGAATGCCAATCTTCTTCCTTGGAGGAAAATGCTCATTTTGGTTGGATGTTATTCTTGGCTGCATACAAATTCCTTTGCCTTTCAGAATATCAGATTCCAGGACCTTCAATTCTTTAATGTGGAAGCTGCTAGTTCTGTGCAAACTTTAAAAATCCAAATATTTATTTTATATTTCATTATTTCACAAATTATATGTAAAGATATGCATTCATATCTAAAGTACCCACCACCAAAACACAAACAATACAGTTCTGAGATTAAAATGTGAGTAGAATAATAGATTATGGAAACTAGAACTAGACTGTAAAATAAAAAGAAATTCTCCAAGAAATGAAACAATGAATATTTAAGGTAATCTAGTTCCATTCCCAGGAGCTATTACCTTAAAAGAGAAGCAGATAGCATTTGTTGTATGGCTGCTTCCACCATTTGAAAAAATCATTCTAAGAAGAAAGAAGTACTGTTAAGAAAGATGTAGTGTGGGCTTTTGAAGATTTCAGTGTGTTGTCAAATGTTGGGAAGAAATGCAAGAAATATCTTTAGAAAGAGAGCTCTTGATCCTTCTGACTTTATTTATCATATATAATAAAGTACTCATGCTGGCAGGACAGATAGTAAAAAGGACAAACCTTTTTTCTTGTTATCCAGAAGTATTTGTATGTACCTTCTCAAAACAAATCTCAAGCCTTTTCAAGTTAAACAATGAAAAACTTAAATTTCTATTAATACTTATATTTAAAATTCAGAACTTATGAATGTAAAAAGACTAGAAATTTCACAAATCATATGCTACTATCCTGAGTTTCTTTCAAGATTAGAACTGTGACCACATAGAAGTATTTTTTGGGCTGGAGAAATCCTTTTTCTCTAATGGAAGATTTTTATTGTGTAATAAAAATTATGGAACTCCATTAATCCAAAACTTTTAGTTATGTACTCAAGAATGACTTTATTCATGTATTACTCATTAAAAAAAACAACTTATTGAAAACTATGTATACTAAATTTGATTCATATAATCATCTATATTAGCCATTGAGGGCAGACAGAATTTAAATTTAAAAGGTACTCTTATAGTTGTATGTGTTCTGTGTGATTTGTCTGTTTTGTTAATTTGTTAATTTAAGAGCTCTGTTAAGTTTTAATAACAATGATTAAGAAATTTGGGAATTGGTTATTTGAAAATTTGCTTGTGATTTTAAATTTTTTAACCTGTTGTACTAAAGTTTTTGCTTTAAAGCAGTTTTCAGAGCCTGCTAGAATAGAGAGCAATAAAACCTTAGCTGATGGAAATTCAGGTTAGGAGAAAACATTTGATTGGGAATATTGGGATGATCCTGAAATTATGAGAAATACATCTTTGCTATTGCCTTTGCATGCTAGATTTGTTTATTCTGAGGATAAGATCTTAGAATTTGTTTAAATATTGATACTTTTATTACTAAAGAAAAAAAGGAGCCTGATTTAGTTAAAGAGGAAGTTAAAGAGCAATACAATTCAAGCTCTTCCTGGACAAATAATAGAGATGTTAATTGTGGTCAGACAAAAACTCAGGCAGGAAAAAAAAAAAAGAAGAAGAAGTTTGGTTTGATTCAGTTTATTTGTTATCATTGTAAGTTATGTTTCATGGAGTTATCTATTCACTATATTGTGAATATTAAAAGTTTTGAAGAAAACTGGAAAGAAGAATGCAGGTGATTTTGCATAATTTTAGGAAGTAAGAGAAAGGTTTTTGGCAGCAGGAAGAAGAGGTGGGGAGAGAGAGAAACAAGAAGAGGGTCCTTTGTCTTCAAAGATAAAGATTCAACTCACCCACCCACCCCTGCTTTCTGCTACTTTAGTAATGGAGTGTCTAGTTAAAGTTGGGAAACCAGTGGACTTAGGAAGAAACCTGATATTGGGAGAAAATAAACTGATGGGTTAAATCTTGAGAAGGATTCTCATGTAAGAAAATGTGTGGGGAACCTGAAGAAATTTTTGTCCAGGAGTGCAGGAGTGGGAGAAGGTTGGCCACTTGGAATTTTCTCCTCCACTCACCCCCTCAAGGGTGTTCCAGCCATTTTTTTAAATCAAGTTACTAGACAACTCTGAGATACCACTACACACCTGTCAGATTGGCTAAGATGACAGGAAAAAATAATGATGAATGTTGGAGGGGATGCGGGAAAACTGGGACACTAATGCATTGTTGGTGGAGTTGTGAATGAATCCAACCATTTTGGAGAGCAATCTGGAATTATGCCCAAAAAATTATCAAATTGTGCATTCCCTTTGATCCAGCAGTGTTTCTATTGGGCTTGTATCCCAAAGAAATACTAAAGAAGGGAAAGGGACCTGTATGTGCCAAAATGTTTGTAGCAGCCCTATTTGTAGTGGCTAGAAACTGGAAAATGAATGGATGCCCATCAATTAGAGAATGGCTGGGTAAATTGTGGTATATGAATGTTATGGAATATTATTGTTCTGTAAGAAATGACCAGCAGGATGAATACAGAGAGGACTGGCAAGACTTACATGAACTGATGCTAAGTGAAATGAGCAGAACCAGGAGATCACTATACACTTCGACAACGATATTGTATGAGGACATATTTTGATGGAAGTGGATTTCTTTGACAAAGAGACCTAACTGAGTTTCAATTGATAAATGATGGACAAAAGCAGCTACACCCAAAGAAAGAACACTGGGAAACAAATGTGAACTATCTGCATTTTTGCTTTTCTTCCCGGGTTATTTTTACCTTCTGAATCCAATTCTCCCTATGCAACAAGATAACTGTTCGGTTCTGCAAACATATATTGTATCTAGGATATACTGCAACATATCCAACATATAAAGGACTGCTTGCCATCTAGGGGAGGGGGTGGAGGGAGGGAGGGGAAAAAATTGGAACAGAAACAAGTGCAAAGGATAATGTTGTAAAAAAAAAAAAATTACCCTGACATGGATTCTGTCAATATAAAGTAATTATTAAATAAAAATAAACAAATAAATAAATAAATCAAGTTACTGACGGTTCAGTGAACTGATTTAAAGGGACAGACATACTTTTAGGTTAATTGACTGAATATTTGTTTCTTGATACATAATGGTTTTCTTGTTTGAGGAATATGGTCATAAATGTGATCCCTACTTTAATAGGATTATTTCTAAAAGTTTAAAGAATCTTTCAGATTCTCTTATGTGGTATTTGGTCATTCTGTATGTTTTTAATTGATTGTATTGGGTCATCCTGAAGTTTTTTAAAGGGCCTCTGAAAATAATAGTTTTTCTTTGTCCTTTTGAGAATGTTTGTTATGGACAATATGCAATTTGGGATTTTTTTTATGTATTGGGTATTTTAAAAGCAAACTGATTTGTATGTATAATGTTCACTTATGAAACATCTATTTGGATAATTGTTTAAGTTGTGAACTTATTGGGACAAATTTCTTATTGTGATCGCTATAAGGTTATGGTAAATATTTGTTTAGGATTTACCAGAAATTTGATTAATGGAACCTATTATTGGAAATAAAATTTCTTGGGTTTATAGTTAATTAGTTAATGCTTTAGGGAGTTTTAAAGCTCCACTCTCTGACAGTAAGTGGGACAATTTATAGGAATAAAACTGGGTTAAAGCTATTTTATACTGTATGTGCTGAATATTGAGTTTTGACTGCTTATGTTATGCTATAGTAAAGTTCTTGCAATTTTTCCTCCCATAACAGATTTCTATGGTCAGAGGAATGGTCAATAGGATTGTTAATGCAATTCAATTATGTCATACCTTGCTGTTTTCAGTCTGATTATATGTAATCTTTGTATCCTAAGTGCTTAGGCAAATAAGTATTTAACCTGGTAATCTGTCTGTTATTGGGTATTTGTGTTTTTTTAAGATTTCTAAATGATAAGAAGACAATTAACAGTGGTCTGTGAGACCTAACTGCTGTTAAGACTTGAGACTACAGCTGGTGCCTGTCCTGTAAAGCAGTCATTTCTTCACATAGGAAGCTACTGGCTCTTCACATTTTGCAGCAGTCTTGTAGACCATTCTTTTTGTCTCAGACTGTTCTAACCTTTATTTGTGAGATTTGTGTTAAATCATGGATATTGACTTGCTTCTGGGACCTTTATCAGCTTTGATTGTCAGCATGGCACACCCACTCTCTGCATGGACTGAGAACCACTGACGATTTTCACCAGGATGCAGTTTTATTTATTTATTTATTAAATTTTATTTTATTTTATAATAACTTTATATTGACAGAATCCATGCCAGGGTAATTTTTTTTTACAATGTTATCCCTTGCACTTGCTTCTGTTTCCGATTTTCCCCCTCCCTTCCTCCATCCCCTCCCCTAGATGGCAAGCAGTCCTATATATGTTAGATATGTTGCAGTGTATCCTAGATACATTATATATTTGCAGAACCAAATAGTTCTCTTGCTGCACAGGGAGAATTGGATTCAGAAGGTAAGAATAACCCGGGAAGAAAAACAAAAATGCAAATAGTTCACATTCGTTTCCCAGTGTTCTTTCTTTGGGTGTAGCTGCTTCTGTCCATCATTTGTCAATTGAAACTCAGTTAGGTCTCTTTGTCAAAGAAATCCACTTCCATCAGAATACATCCTCATACAATATTGTTGTCAAAGTGTATAATGATCTCCTGGTTCTGCTCATTTCACTTAGCATCCAGTTCATGTAAGCCTCTCCAAGCCTCTTTGTATTCATCCTGCTGGTCATTTCTTACAGAACAATAATATTCCATAACATTCATATACCACAATTTACCCAGCCATTCTCCAATTGATGGGCATGCATTCAATTTCCAGTTTCTAGCCACTAAAAACAGGGCTGCCACAAACATTTTGGCACCTATAGGTCCCTTTCCCTTCTTTAGTATCTCTTTGGGGTATAAGCCCAGTAGTAGCACTGCTGGATCAAAGAGTATGCACAGTTTGATAACTTTTTGGGCATAATTCCAGATTGCTCTCCAGAATGGTTGGATTCGTTCACAACTCTACCAACAATGCATCAGTGTCCCAGTTTTCCCGCATCCCCTCCAACATTCATCATTACTTTTTCCTGTCATCTTAGCCAATCTGACAGGAGTGTAGTGGTATCTCTGAGTTGCCTTAATTTGCATTTCTCTGATCAATAGTGATTTGGAACACTCTTTCATATGAGTGGTAATAGTTTCAATTTCATCCTCTGAAAATTGTCTGTTCATATGCTTTGACCATTTATCAATTGGAGAATGGCTTGCTTTCTTATAAATTAGAGTCAATTCTCTATATATTTTGGAAATGAGGACTTTATCAGAACCTTTAACTGTGAAGACGTTTTCCCAGTTTGTTGCTTCCCTTCTAATCTTGTTGGCATTAGCTTTGTTTGTACAAAGGCCTTTTAAATTGATATAATCAAAATTTTCTATTTTGTGATCAGTAATGGTCTCTAGTTCATCTTTGGTCACAAATTTCTTTCTCCTCCACAAGTCTGAGAGATAAACTATCCTATGTTCCTCTAATTTATTTATAATCTCGTTCTTTATGCCTAGGTCATGGACCCATTTTGATTTTATTCTGGTGTATGGTGTTAAGTGTGGGTCCATGCCTAATTTCTGCCATACTAATTTCCAGTTATCCCAGCAGTTTTTATCAAATAATGAAGTCTTATCCCAAAAGTTAGGGTCTTTGGGTTTGTCAAACACTAGATTGCTATAGTTGACTATTCTGTCTTGTGAACCTAACCTTTTCCACTGATCCACTAATCTATTTCTTAGCCAATACCAAATGATTTTGGTGACTGCTGCTTTATAATATGATTTTAGATCAGGTACAGCTAGGCCATCTTCATTTGATTTTTTTTTTCATTAATTCCCTTGAGATTCTCGACTTTTTATTGTTCCATATGAATTTTGTTGTTATTTTTTCTAGATCATTAAAATATTTTCTTGGAAGTCTGATTGGTATAGCACTAAATAAATAGATTAGTTTAGGGAGTATTGTCATCTTTATTATATTTGGTTGGCCTATCCAAGAGCACTTAATATTTTTCCAATTATTTAAGTCTGACTTTATTTGTGTGGAAAAATTTTTGTAATTTTGCTCATATAATTCCTGACTTTCCTTTGGTAGATAGATTCCCAAATATTTTATGCTATCAACAGTTATTCTGAATGGAATTTCTCTTTGTATCTCTTGCTGTTGGGTTTTGTTGGTGATGTATAAAAATGCTGAGGATTTCTGGGGATTTATTTTGTATCCAGCTACTTTGCTAAAATTATGAATTATTTCTAATAGCTTTATAATAGAATCTCTGGGGTTCTCTAGGTATATCATTATATCATCTGCAAAGAATGATAGTTTGGTTTCCTCACTGCCTACTCTAATTCCTTTAATATCTTTCTCGACTCTTATTGCCGAGACTAGTGTTTCTAATACGATATTAAATAATAATGGTGATAGTGGGCAACCTTGAATCACTCCAGATCTTACTGGGAAAGGTTCCAGTTTTTCCCCATTGCATATGATGATTACTGATGGTTTTAAGTATATGCTCCTGACTATTTTAAGGAAAAGTCTATGTATTCCTATGCTCTCAAGTGTTTTTATTAGGAATGGATGTTGGATTTTATCAAATGCTTTTTCTGCATCTATTGAGATGATCATATGGTTTTTGTTTATTTGGTTATTGATATAGTCAATTATGCTAATAGTTTTCCTAATATTGAACCAACCCTGCATTCCTGGTATAAATCCTACTTGGTCATAGTGTATTATCCTGGGGATGATTTTCTGTAATCTTTTTGCTAATATTTTATTTAAGATTTTAGCATCAATATTCATTAGGGAGATTGGTCTATAATTTTCTTTCTCTGTTTTCAGCCTACCTGGTTTAGGTATCAGTACCATGTCTGTGTCATAAAAGGAATTTGGTAGGACTCCTTCAATCCCTATTGTTTAAAATAGTTTATTTAGCATTGGATTTAATTGTTCTTTAAATGTGATAGAATTCACATGTAAATCCATCTGGTCCTGGGGATTTTTTCTTAGGGAGTTGATTGATAGTTTGTTCTATTTCTTTTTCTGAGATGGGACTGTTTTGGATATTTACTTCTTTCTCTGTTAGTTTGGACACAAGCTATATTTTTGGAGGTATTCTTCTATTTCATTTAAGTTGTCGAATTTATTGGCATAAAATTGGGCAAAGTAACTCCTGATTATTGCTCTAATTTCCTCTTCATTAGTGGCGAGTTCTCCCTTTTCATTTTTAAGACTAACAATTTGATTTTCCTCTTTCCTTTTTTTAATCAGATTTACTAAGGATTTGTCTATTTTGTTGGTTTTATCATAGAACCAACTCTTAGTTTTATTAATTAATTCAAGAGTTTGTTTTACTTTCAATTTTATTGATCTCTCCTTTTATTTTTAGAATTTCAAGTTTAATATTTGACTGGTGGTTTTTAATTTGTTCCTTTTCTAGCATTTTTAGTTGCAAGCCCAATTTATAGACCTTCTCTTTCTCTATTTTATACAAATAGGCCTCTAGAGATATGAAATTTCCCCTTATTATCGCTTTGGCTGCATCCCATACATTTTGGTATGATGTCTCATTATTATCGTTTTCTTGGGTGAAGTTATTAATTATGTCTATGATTTGTTGTTTCACCCAATCATTCTTTACTATGAGATTATTTAGTTTCCAATTATTTTTTGGTCTACTTTCCCCTGGCTTTTTGTTGAATGTAATTTTCATTGCATTGTGGTATGAAAAGGATGCATTTACTATTTCTGCCTTACTGCATTTGAGTTTGAGGTTTTTATGTCCTAATATATGGTCAGTTTTTGTATAGGTTCCATGAACTGCTGAAAAAAAAGTGTACTCCTTTCTGTCTCCGTTACATTTTCTCCAGAGATCTATCATATCTATTTTTTCTAGTATTCTATTTACCTCTTTGACTTCTTTCTTGTTTATTTTGTGGTTTGAGTTATCTAATTCTGAGAGTACAAGGTTGAGACCTCCCACTATTATAGTTTTGCTGTCTATTTCTTCTTGCAGCTCTCTTAATTTCGCTTTTAAGAATTTATATGCTATACCACTTGGTGCATATATGTTTAATATAGATATTGCTTCATTATCCATGCTACCTTTAGCAAGATATAGTGCCCTTCCTTATCTCTTTTAATTAGATCAATTTTTGCTTTAGCTTGATCTGAGATCAGGATGGCTACCCCTGCTTTTTTGACTTCAACTGAAGCATAGTAGATTTTGCTCCAACCTTTTACCTTTAACCTGCATGTATCTCCCTGATTCAAGTGTGTTTCCTGTAAACAACATATTGTAGGATTCTGGCTTTTATTCCATACTGCTAACCGCTTCCTCTTTATGGGGGAGTTCACCCCGTTCACATTTATGGTTAAAATGACCAATTCTGTATTACTTGCCATCTTGTTAATCCCTGTTTATGTTTTTCTCTCTTCTTTCCCCCTTATCCCCCTTCCCAGTATTAAGCTTGTGAGCACCACTTGCTTCTCACAGCCCTTCCTTTTTAGTATCTCTCCCCCTGCCTTAGATTTCTTCTCCCTATCTTACCCCTTTCCCTCGCAGTTTCCATATTCCCTTCCACTTAGCTTATTCCTTCCCTTTTCACTTTTCCCTTCTCACTTTTCAATGAGATGGGAGAAGTTTCACCATAGATTGAATATGTCTAAAATTTTTCTCTTAAAGCCAATTCTGAAGGCAGTAAGATATCCACTGTATTCATCCCCCTCCATTCTTTCTATCAGATATAATAGGTTTCCTATGCCTCTTCATGAGATGTACTACCCCCACTTTACCCTTTTTCTGGTACAATGTCCTTTCCACATCAGTTTCTAGAACAAGGTATACATGTGTTCTTTATACATCTTTATAGCCGAAATATAGTTCCCAAAATTAATCTTTACCTTTTTAGATTTCTCTTGAGTTCTATATTTGTAGATCAAACTTTTTGTTAAGTTCTGGCTTTTTCATCAGAAATAGATGAAATTCGCTTACTTCGTTGAATGTCCATCTTCTTCCCTGGAAAAAGATGCTCATTCTAGCTGGGTAAGTTATTTTTGGTTGCATACCAAGTTCCTTAGCCTTTTGGAATATCATATTCCAGGTCCTTCGATCCTTTAATGTGGATGCTGCTAGATCCTGGGTGATCCTTATTGTGGCTCCTTGATACTTGAATTGGGTTTTTCTAGCTGCTTACAGTATTTTTTTCTTCATCTGAGGGTTCTAGCATTTGGCCACTATATTTCTTGGTGTTTTGATTTTAGGATCCCTTTAAGTAGGTGATTGATGAATTCTTTCAGTGTCTATTTTGCCCTCTGTTTCTATGACTTCTGGGCAGTTCTCTTTAATAATTTCCTGAAAAATAGTGTCCAGGCTCTTTTTTTCATCATGCTTTTCTGGGAGTCCAATGATTCTCAGATTGTCTCTCCTGGATCCGTTTTCCAGGTCTGTTGTCTTCCCCAGAAGGTATTTCACATTCTTTTCCATTGTTTGATTTTTTTGGATTTACTTGACTGATTCTTCTTATCTCCTCGAGTCATTCAACTCCATTTGTTCGATTCTGATTTTCTTTTTTTTTTTTTTTAATTTTTATTTAATAATTACTTTATATTGACACTCGTTTCTGTTCCAATTTTTTTCCCTCCCTCCCTCCACCCCCTCCCCTAGATGGCAAGCAGTCCTTTATATGTTGGATATGTTGCAGTATATCCTAGATACAATATATGTTTGCCGAACCGAACAGTTCTCTTGTTGCATAGGGAGAATTGGATTCAGAAGGTATAAATAACCCGGGAAGAAAAACAAAAATGCAGATAGTTCACATTCGTTTCCCAGTGTTCTTTCTTTGGGTGTAGCTGCTTTTGTCCGTCATTTATCAATTGAAACTCAGATCTCTTTGTCAAAGAAATCCCCTTCCATCAAAATATGTCCTCATACAATATCGTTGTCGAAGTGTATAATGATCTCCTGGTTCTGCTCATTTCACTTAGCATCAGTTCATGTAAGTCTCGCCAGTCCTCTCTGTATTCATCCTGCTGGTCATTTCTTACAGAACAATAATATTCCATAACATTCATATACCACAATTTACCCAGCCATTCTCCAATTGATGGGCATCCATTCATTTTCCAGTTTCTAGCCACTACAAACAGGGCTGCTACAAACATTTTGGCACATACAGGTCCCTTTCCCTTCTTTAGTATTTCTTTGGGATATAAGCCCAATAGAAACACTGCTGGATCAAAGGGTATGCACAATTTGATAATTTTTTGGGCATAATTCCAGATTGCTCTCCAGAATGGTTAGATTCGTTCACAACTCCACCAACAATGCATCAGTGTCCCAGTTTTCCCGCATCCCCTCCAACATTCATCATTATTTTTTCCTGTCATCTTAGCCAATCTGACAGGTGTGTAGTGGTATCTCAGAGTTGTATTAATTTGCATTTCTCTGATCAATAATGATTTGGAACACTCTTTCATATGAGTGGTAATAGTTTCAATTTCATCCTCTGAAAATTGTCTGTTCATATCCTTTGACCATTTATCAATTGGAGAATGGCTTGATTTCTTATAAATTTGAGTCAGTTCTCTATATATTTTGGAAATGAGGCCTTTATCAGAACCTTTAACTGTGAAAATGTTTTCCCAGTTTGTTGCTTCCCTTCTAATCTTGTTGGCATTAGTTTTATTTGTACAAAGGCTTTTTAATTTGATGTAATCGAAATTTTCATTCTGTGATCAGTAATGGTCTCTAGTTCATCTTTGGTCACAAATTTCTTTCTCCTCCACAAGTCTGAGAGATAAACTATTCTATGTTCCTCTAATTTATTTATAATCTCGTTCTTTATGCCTAGGTCATAGACCCATTTTGATCTTATCTTGGTATATGGTGTTAAGTGTGGGTCCATGCCTAATTTCTGCTATACTAATTTCCAATTATCCCAGCAGTTTTTATCAAATAATGAATTCTTTTCCCAGAAGTTAGGGGCTTTGGGTTTGTCAAACACTAGATTGCTATAATTGACTATTCTGTCTTGTGAACCTAGCCTTTTCCACTGATCCACTAATCTATTTCTTAGCCAATACCAAATGGTTTTGGTGACTGCTGCTTTATAATATAATTTTAGATCAGGTACAGCTAGGCCACCTTCATTTGATTTTTTTTTCATTAATTCCCTTGAGATTCTCGACTTTTTATTGTTCCATATGAATTTTGTTGTTATTTTTTCTAGATCAATAAAATATTTTCTTGGAAGTCTGATTGGTATAGCACTAAATAAATCGATTCTGATTTTCAATGAAGTATTTTCTTCACTTACTTTTTAAAAATCTTTTTCTAATTGTCCAATTGAGTTCTTTTGTTCTATGAAATTTTTTTCCATTTTGCCTATTTTGTTTTTTAGAGAGCTATTTTCTATTTCCAGTTCACTAATCCTATTTTTCAAGGATTTTATTTCTTTATCCACTCTGTCTTTAAATGAGTGGGATGACTTCTCCAGACTCTCTTGCCAAGCCTCCCTCTCCTTTTTCCCATTTTTCTTCTAGCTCTCTTGTGAGAGCCTTTTTAATTTCTTCTATGAGGTTCATCTGTGCTGAGGAACAGATGATCTCCTCCTTTGGGGATTCACCTGGAGACAACATGTTTTTAGTCTCCTCTGGGTTTAGAGTCTGCTCTCTATCCATATAAAAGCTGTCAAGGTTTAAAGTCCTCTTCAATTTTTTGCTCATTTTGTCAGAGAAGAATCAAAGACAAACTAGCAAAAAGAAAAAAAGAAAAAGCCCCTAAATGGAGTCTGCTTTTTTTGGGGGAAGGGCTGGGTGGTGTTACCGAGCTTCCTCTATAGACTGTGGGGGCAGCAGTGAGGCACTAGCAGGACTGTGCTGCGCCTGCACTCTGAGATTCCGAGAACATGCTGAGACACTGTGGGGGAGTGGTGGCCAGCTTTCGAGAGACTCCTGCTGTTTGGGGTTGTATTCTTCACCCCCCTCCCCCGGTGTTTTTAGCTTCTCTGCCAGGCTACTGACTTGCTGCCAGAGCAAAGTATCCAATCCTGTAGCAAAGCTCTCCCCATAGAGAGGGCTGTGATCACACCCCACCCCCTTCCAGTCTGTGAGCTGCATGCTGAGCTCTCACTGCTGCTGCCTGCCCTCAGCCTACGCCTGATCTAAAACCGTCCCCGCCCTCAAGCATAAACAGACCTTTCCTGGAAAACCTCAAGAATGTCTTCTCTTGATAACTATTTGTGGGTTTTTTTTCAGTCAAGCATTAATTCAGAGGCTTGTAATGAAATGGATTTTGAGAGAAAATGCGGAGCTTACACAACTGTGTGCCTCCTCTCTACCATCTTGGCCAGAAGAGCCAGGATGCAGTTTTAACTGAGAAACTTTGTCCCCTCACACCTGGTGGACTGATATGGGGGACTGTGGGAATAGTTGATGACTGACTGTTAAACCTTGACTGGGTCATCTCTTACTGTGTGTTTAAGATTTGGGATGGGATTTGTTAAAACTATGTAACTGTTGCTGTTATGTTTGTGGGATTTTTAGGAAATGATACCCTACTAGTCTGTTATATATTGGGATTTTGATTCACTCTTGGGATTTATATGTGGAATCCTCATTTGATAATTCCTTTCCATGAAGAAAAAAAAAAAAGGAGGATGAGATAGAGCATTGGGGAAACTTGTATATTTTTTAAAAAATATATAATATAATAAAAAACTAATATAAATATAAATATAAAAAATATAAAAAAATATAAAGACTTAGTTCTTGGCATTATTATTTTTTTTTTAGAAACAACCAGAAATCAGACACCTGTCTTGGGACTGGCAGTCTCTCTGATCTGTTTTTCCAGTCCTGTAATCCCGGTTCGTTAATTAGTATTTCAGCAGTCTCAAAGGACCTTATAGTTTGGTATCAGGCATCTAAAAGTTTGGGGTTTGCGTGCCTTGATGGTCTCTGGCCGAGATGGTGCCTCAACTGCAGAGTTCCTGACATGCTTGCAACAGGGAGCCTTTGTCCTGCTGTTAACTCTGGAGTTATCAGAGAGCGACTTATCCTTGAATTTTTTTCTTTTCTAGTTTTATTTTGGTTTATTTGCTTCACATAGGATTCAGAAGAAAGAGAGTGTGGAATGTTATGCCATAATCCTCTTTAATTGTCCTGACTCAGTTTCTCTAATTGGTTGTGCCTCAGTTTCCCTAAATTGTTTTGCCTTGGTTTCCTTAACTGTTTTGCCTCAATCCCCTTAGTTGCAAACCCTTCTTCTGGTACATTAAGAATGAGGGCCACTTACTCTAAGGTTATAAATTGTTAATGTGAGACTCAAAATATGGGGGAGTTCAGACTTCCTGACTCCTATCAGAATGTCCAGTGTCTCCCACCATGCTGTCAGAAGTAGAATGCTGTTCCCACTCTCAATGTTCTGACCCCACCCCTGCCTTGGTCTAACCCACATTCACCACTGGATACTTTGAGAATAGAGTCCTGTCCAGTCAATCAAACTCTCCAATTAATAGAATGTTGGGAGATCTCTGATCTCTATCTTGCCTCAGTTTCTCCAGTATTACATTTGCCTTTTTAGTTTTCAGGCTGATGCAGATTCTAGAGGGTCTCATCACCCACTTAGAAAAATCAGTAGACTCCCTAGTGGAGGTTGTCAAGTCAGTAAGGGATTAGGGAATCGCTCGCCTCCTTGTGTAAGCAATTGGATGACTGGGAGGTCAATTGTAAGGCTTCAGTGTCCTGGTATCAGTCACTCTAATTGCAGGTCCAGTCCTCTTTTTCCTTCTCTTCCTCCTCATAGCTCCCTTCATATGACTTATTCCCCATTAGCCTCAGATGAGTCACAACTATGAACATAAAAATGGGGGAGTAAAATGGATAAAAGACTGGCCCCCTCATCCCTGTGTCAAGGGGCCTCAGTTGCTCAACTAAATTAAGGGAAGTGTTATGTTCAGATTGGGCCCTATCCCCCAGTTTATGAGACCCTAGAGTTTCCGAGAATCAGTTGAAGTCCCAGACTTTCTGAGAAGTGTGTGCCTAACAGAGTCAGGACAACATTGCAAAACATGTGGACGGGTTCCATTGTGTGTTCACTCACATCCAGACATATCCCCATTGTAAATGAGAAACTGTGTCAGTGATTTCTGAAATCTGTAACTGCAAGGCTGTACCAGGATGTGGAAAACATGCTTAAAAATGTACCTCGCTAAAGGTTCGGGGCTGATCTCTTCTAGTCAGTCTAGTGGACATCAGTCTTGGCCGGCCAGCTATTAAAGGATGCTTTAAATTAAATAATTTGGTCTGAGCTATCTATCTCATGTCTGTCCATTTCATTTGCAGATTGTTTTCTGAAGTTACTTAATGGAAAATTTAATTTTCCTTGAATCAATAATAATTGAGGAAGAAGAGACTGGGCTATACCATCAGAACACTTATATATTAAAAAAATTGTTTCCTATCCAACTATCAGTATGGTCAGCTACTCTGAGTGAGCTTGCCTTGCACTAGGGATAAAAAAAATCTTTTGTTGTAATTGATTGCTTCTAGAAAAGGAGATCAATGAGGGAATATGCTTAGACAGAGAGCCTGGAATATTCCATGCAGTCTAGTCTGTGTAGACTGTGCACTGTGACTATTTGGAATTTTCAAAAGTATCTACCTTCTCTATTATATTTGCCAAAGGTAGAAATTATGAAGGATTAATTTCCTATCTTGGTTACTGATTGGTTATCTTTATGCACATCTAGACAACATCTCATTCTCTCTGGGTTCATATCCCCAATCTTTTGAGTATAATGTCATTTATGCCTTTTGATTTACATGAAGAATTAAAGCCTGGGAAGAAAGATGGTGGAGAGTAAATAAGTTTTTATCTAAGTTCCTCCTGGTGTCCCTTAGATCAACAAGAGATTAAGCCTCTGAACTGGTTTTGGAGTGACAGAATCCATAAATATTTGGAATATAACAAATTTCCAGCAGAAGATATTTTGGAAGAATTTCAGAAAAGGTCTATTTTAATCAGGTATGGGAGGAGGCATCTGAGCACAAAGACAGTACAGGAATGCAGAGTGGTATGGCTTCCATGTGGCAAGGGAATCTACCAGAAGACTCTTAGCCAAAATACTGCAGCATTAGCTACACAAAGCAATGGATCAGCAGGTTAGTGGTGAAAGATTCAACTCAAATACAAAAGGCAAATGGTGAATCACTGAACCCCAGAACAATGTAAAACCAGTCCATATTCATATGTAACCAGTAGGCAATCAGCAGCACTGGCCGAGGGCAGACTAAAGCCATTGTCATCTCTAGACAAAACTTGGGATAAACTCCCCTTTTCCCTAAAAGCAGAACACAACCTTTAAAATACTGAGCAACAAAGCAAAAGGAACTCTGACTATAGATATCATTTATGGAGAAAGATAAGAATAGACTTCAAATACTGATGATCCAAAAGGTAAATCATCTCCACACGAAGCCCCAAAGGATGATATGATTTGGGTCCAATCTCACAAGTATCTCTTGGAAGAATTCCAAAAGTATCTTAAAAGAGAGTTAGAAAAAATGGGAGAAAAGAAATGAGAATTTTCTAAGACAGTTTGGAAAAGCAACAAAGAAATTATCTGGACAAACCTGCTTAAAAATAGACTTAATGAAATCTAAAAATGATATAACTCCTTACAAAATAAATTTAGTGAAATGAAAAATGAAAGGAGGTAAGGAATAGCTCCTTACAAAACAGATTTGAAAAATAACTCAATTTGTTTAAAAACAAAGTCTGTGAAATGGGAAAAAAATTCAATGAACAAAACATCTCATTTAAAAGTTCAATTGATCAAATACAAAAGGAGATACAAAAGTTAACTGAAGACAATAATTCACTAAAAATTAGAATTGAATAAATGAAAGTGAATGACTCAATGAGACTTCAAGAATTTGTCAAACAAAACCAAAAAAAAAAAATTGAAGAAAATTTAAAATGCCTGATTGGAAAAATAACTGATCTGGAAGTACATATCTATGAGAGATAATCTAAGAATTATTGGACTTCTGGAAAAAAAACATTATTAAAAAGAATCTAGACATCATCTTTCAGGAAATCATCAAAGAAAACTCCCTTGAACCAGAGGCTAAAATAGCCATTGTACTAATTCATTGATCACATCTAGAAAGAGACTCTAAAATACAAACTTTGTAGCTAAATTTCAGAATTATGGGATCAAGGAGAAAATATTGCAAGCAGGCGTAAAGAAATAATTGAAACATCAAGGAGCCCAAATCAGGATTACCCAGGGCCAAGCAGCTTCCATTTTAAATGATTGAAGGACTTGGAAGCTGGGATTGTGAAATGCAAAGGAACTGCAGTTGCAGCCAAGAATAAACTACCCAGGAGATTAAACATTTTATTTCAGGGGAAAAGATGGACAGTCAATAAACCATTTGGATTTCATTCATTTTTGATGAAAAGACAAGAGCTGATCAGAAAACTTGATATTCAAATACAGAAGTCAAGAAAAGCATAAAAAGGTAAAAAGGAAAAAAAATAACTATCTTTTAAAAGTTATAAACCTTATAGCCTTATATGGGAAGGAGACATGTTTAAGTCTTGTGATTTGTATCTCTGTTATGAGCATATTTAGAGAGTACAGATATAATTTCATTTTGTTGTGCTGATATAAAAAAGAAACTAGAATAGGAAAGGTTTCCTCTACTGGAAGAAGAGGAAAATGGAATTAAAATGAGATAAATTACATTTAATGGAGAGACAAAAAAAGACCTATTATGAATTGAGGAAAGAAGGATGGGGGATGAGCACTGTGTGAATCTTAGTCTCATCAGATTTGGCTAAAAGAGAGAATATCAGACATATTAAGCTTCACAGAGAAATTTGTCTCACCCTATAGGGAAGTAGGAAGAAAAGGGTAAAGGAAGGGGGAAAGCTCAGATCAAACAAAAACAAAAATAGATCTAATTAAAACAAATAAGAACGAAAACTACATCTTGCTAAAGAGTGCCATACATAACGAAGTAATATAAATACTAAACATATATGCCCCAAGTGATAGAGTATACAAATTCCTAGAGAAGTTAAGAAAGCTGGAAGAAGATATAGACAGAAAAACAACACTAATGGAGGATCTCAACCTTGCTTGCTCAGAACTAGATAAATCAAACTCCCAAATAAATAAAAAAGATGTTAAAGAGGCAAAAAGTATTTTAGAAAAGTTAAGTATGATAGACCTTTGGAGAAAATTGAATGGAGACAGAAAGGAATATATATATTTTTCTTGGCAGTACATGGAACCTGTACAAAAATTGACCATATATTAGAACATCATCACCTCAAAATCAAATACAGAATAGTAGAAATACTAAATACATTCTTTTCAGATAATGATGTGTAGAGTATGGGCTAACTTCCTGGAGGCCTCAAGGTCAGCCAGAGTCAGGATGAATTAAAATCCTTGGTCTTTAGGGAGAGAAGTGAAGGAAGTAGGTAAGCAGAATCCTGTATTCTGAACTCCAGAGTCACCAACCTCTCTCCTCCTCATCCTGCTGCCAAGTGACTCTGGCCTCTCTCCTTCTGTCCTCCAATCCTTGTCTATCATTATCTTAACACCAAATATTCAGTAAGCACCAATTGTGAGAAGAGCCATTGTCCAAAATATATGCTAATAGAATTATTATCTCACATCAAACAGTAATTAGCCTTAAGTGCTCAGTTGTCTGATTTAAGCATACCTTTTTGGAGATTCAGCCCTCTACAATGATACAATAAAAATTACATGCAATAAAAGGTCAGGGGAAAATAGGCCAACAAGTAATTGGAAAATAAATAATCTAATCCTAATGAATGAGTGGGTGAAAAAGCCAAAACATAGACACAAGCAATAACTTCATCTAAGCAAATGAAAATAATGGGACAACATACCAAAATTTATGGGATGCAGCCAAAGCAATTCTTAGGGAAAGTTTTATATCTCTAGATGTTTACTTCCATAAAATAAAGAAAGAGAAGTTCAATGAATTAGGCAAGCAACTAAAAAAGCTAGAAAAAGAACAAATTAAAACTCCCCAATTAAATGCAAATTTGAAATTCTGAAAGTAACAGGGAAATTAATAAAATTGAAAGTAAGAAAATCATTGAATTAATAAAAGAGTTGGGTTTATGAAAAAACAAAAATAAATATTTAATTTGATTAGAAAAAAAAGAAAATCACAAATTTAGTAACACAAATGAAAAGGGAGAACTTTCCATTAATAAAGAGGAAATTAGAGCAACAATTAGGAGATATTTTGTCCACCTACATGTCAATACATCTGATAATATAAGTGAAATGGAAGAATACTTACAAAAATGTAGATTGCCCAGATTAACAGAAGGGGAAATAAACTACTTATATATACTCATATTAGAAAAAGAAAATTTACAAACTATGAAACAACTGACTAAGAAAAAAGTCTGCAGGGCCTGATGCATTTTCAAGTAAATTCTACTAAACAATTAAAAAACAAGTAATTCCAATATTATCCAACCTATTTGGAAAAACCAGAAAAGAAGGAATCCTACCAAATTCCTTTTATGACACAGATATGGTGCTGATACCTTAACCAGATAGGATAAAACAGATAAAAAAAAATATAGACCAGCTTCTCTAATGAATATTGATGCAAAAATCCTGAATAAAATATTAGCAAAGAGATTACAGCAAGTTATACCCCAAAACTGCTGGATCAAAGGGGATGCAAAGGGGATAGTCTTTTGGGCAAAATTCCAAATTGCTCTCCAGAATGATTGGATCAGTCACAACTCCATTAACAATGCATTAGTATCCCAATTTTCCTACATTCCCTCCAATGTTTGTTGTTAAGTTTTCCTGTTAATTCAACCAATCTAAGAGGTTTACATTATATCCTTATAGTAGAAAGGAAGCCTCTTGAGTGGTGAGATTGCTTGAATTTTTAGTTTGTTCACTAAGGACCTATCCCAGTGGCTGAGAAGTAGTAGGTGCTTAATAAATGTTAAAATGAATTTTCACATGAGATACTTCAAGGATAGAGACCTGAAGTAACTTGCCTAAGATAGCACAGCTCAGATTCAGCTCTTGTGCTTTTAATTCCAGCCTCTTTTTACTATCCACATTGGCAATGTAAGAATTGTATATTTTGAAACAAATATCATCCATTCTAAATTAGAGGGAAGTTGACTAACTCAAGTTCTATTGCATATATATTGAAATTCTAAATAAGTCTGGAAGTTTTCCCTTACAGGCTACACATAAGTAATAACTAAAAAGTTGAAGAGGAAATTTGAATCTTCAAAGTTGTCTTATTATGAGTCAAGCTTATTAAAGACTTTCTCAAGGAAGGGAGAGAGATATAACTGTAGTAAAATAATATTATGTTGATTTAGGAGGCTCAAGTATAAGCAAATTAGGAAAATTCAAAGCTGCTTATCATGATGCAAAACAAGAATTTAAATTGGGCATGAATTATTTTAAATCTGGTCACACATTAAATATACAAGACCAAGTAAATATGTATAGCATCTGCAAACATGAGGACTATTTTTAAACATTCTCATCATAAGCTAAATATTTGAACCCTTTAATAGCTTCAGATTTATTTAACTTGTTAAATAATTATTCAACTCTTTCTATCCCTGAAAATTTTAAAGAAAAAAAAAACTAGACAAAAATGTTATGAGAGAAAATGTGGTACTACATAGTTTTGTAGTGTGTGTGTGTGTGTGTGTGTGTGTGTGTGTGTGTGTGTGTGTGTAATCACATGTATGTTTTTGCTTTAGTGCAATTTTTGGCCTCTAACTCTTAGTTAACATTCAGAAGTTTTTAGCTGACTTTATTTTAATATTATTAGAGTCTTTTCTGAAAACTGGTTTATTAAAAATGCTTAGAATGACAATAACAAAACACACCTAAATTCTACTCCTTTATTATTCAAATCTTTTCTTCCCTTACTTAGGCTATATATTTTGTTTCATTTCATAAAAACCTGAAATGAGAATCACTGGAGCGGGGTATGCTGAATTATGGAATGGAAATGTTTTCTGGATGACACTGATGGGGTAAAGAATGCCCTGTCAGCTAATGCATCTTACTCCCAGCTCTATCTCTAAAGTGCTACATTATGCTATTGCTTTGAAAATAATGACAAACCATGTAAGTCACCAGTATCTTTAGGTTTAGGAACTCAGGTGTGTTTTGGGATGAAAGTCATATAATTCGTTCCATTTTTCCTTTTTCTGAATTGCTCCCTGATATTGATAAGACTGTGTCTATGCATTCCAAAAACATCTGGCTAATTCAGTGTATTCAGTACCCAAATCAGTCATTTTTAATTAAAAAAAAAACAGTTAAATATCATGTATCTAGAAGTAGGGTATCTCAAAATACAACACACTTTCAATACAGAGTATAGTCTTAAAGTGGAAGCATTGACACACATACATAACTGTATGTATGCATGTATAGTTTATTATGCATGCATGTGTATATGCATGTATGTGTATATGCATGCATGAATTTATTGTATATGTGTGTAATTGTTGGATGGTACTCTTGGTTTCAGCTCCCTAACCATCTAGTTTCTAGCACAGGGTATGAGTTACCACTGTCTCTGGAATGACTTATTTGTCTTAATCTACACTCACATTGACATGTCTGAGTTTTCAGAAATGTATCACCAATACAGAGTTACAAATTTAACTCTTCTTTAGTGTCATCTTGTTGTATGTGAGTGTATGTGTGTTTTGGGAGAGGAAGTGAGGAAGGTGTATTTCTGTTATTTGTTCATTTAGCTTGTTAGCTCTACTATGTCATTCTTGTTCACATCATGTCAGTAATTCACTGTGATTCCCAGTAAATTTTTGACATAACGTATTTAAAGTAAAATCAAGAATAATGACTATATCACCAACAACTATGAATTTGAGTCCCCCTTTCCCCCAAATTCATTCTATATCTATAAGGAAGAGAAAACAACAAGTCTAGAATTTGGAATGAAAATCTTGATGATTTTGGTATCTTTATTAATGTGTGAATAAACCCAAACCTTTTCTGTTAGATAAGAAAATTCTTTTGGTCCTCATTGCTCTCCTGATGGAAAAATCTGCTCCTCTTTAACTCTTTAACTGGTGATATAATGACATAGTCTTTTAATTCATTAAAATATTTAGAAGGCAACTGACAAAATATTATGTTGTATTTACCTCTGGGGAAAAATGAGAATTGCTAAACTTCTCAAATTGTTTTTTTAGGCAATGCAAATAAGATCAGCTAGCTCTTCACTCATAGGATGCTGATTGTTCAAACAACTCCAAATTATGCTTAAAATAAAGTAGATCAAAACCACTTTTTCCTCTCAAAAATAGAGGAAAAGGAAATAGCAGAGAGTAAACATGTACATCATAATATTTTACCTTTTTCAAATTTCAAATGGCAGTAAAAACAATAGGCATAATTTAGCTGTTTCTCAATGAGTATCAATCATTTTCCCCCAGCTAGTCAGAATTTTTTGTTTATACAATAGCTAAAATTTTGTTGTCAATTGACTGTTGCAGCTAAACAGCTTCTTATTCATTTCCTACCCAACTGGTTTCATCAACTCAGTGACTGGGTCAAATCAGCCTTTCCTCATTCTTAATTATATCTTTCCTTTATTACTTTCTTCTAATCCCAATTAAATTTTCACATCATAGAAGACTTCATTCCCTCTAAATGTCTTTCCTCTGCTGTTCATCTCCTATTGATCTTATAGTAAATTTTATCCATAGTAATTTTCATGTTGTCTTTGCCATTTGATTGTGGATTTCTTGAGTTAAGGAACTATCTTTTATCTTTTTTTCTTAAAAAAAAAACAAACAAAAAACAACAACAAAAAAAACCAAAACAAAAAAAAAAACTCATTTATTTATTTATTTTAAAATACACATTGCTTTTCGAATCATATTGGGAAAGAAAAACCAGTACAGAAGGAAAAACCATGGAGAAGAAGAAAAAACAGAAAAAAAGAAGTGAACATAGAATGTACTGATTTATATTCAATCTCCATAGTTTTTTTTTTTTTTTAGATGCAGATGGCATTTTCTATCCAAAGTCTATTGTGATTGCCTCAGATCACTGAATTACTGAGAAGAACCAAGTCTTTCATAATTGATCATCACACATTCTAGCTGTTATTGTGTACAATGTATTTCTGATTCTGCTTGTAAATCTTTTAGGGCCTTTCTAAAATAAGCTTGTTCATCATTTTTATAGAACAATTATATTCCATTACCTTCATATACCACAACTGATTCAGCCATTCTCCAATTATGGGCATCTACCCATTTTTCAATTCTTTGCCACCACAAAAAGAGCTGCTATGAACATTTTTCACATGTGGGTCCTTTCTCCTCATTTCTTATTTCCTTGGGTTATAGACCTAGAAGTGACACTGCTGGGTCATAGGGTATGCACAGTCTAATAGGCTTTTGAAATAGTTCCAAATTGCTCTCCAGAATGGTGGATCATTTCATAATTCCATCAACAATGCATTAATGTTCCAGATTTCCTGCATTCCCTCCAACATTTATCATCATCTTTTCTTGCTATCTTAGTCATATGAGAAGTGTGAGGTGGCACTCAGAGTTGTTTTTATTTGCATTCCTCTAATCAAAAGTGATTTAGAGAATTGTTTCATATAACTCTATATGACTTTAATTTCATCATCTGAAAATTGTCTGTTCATATTCTTTAACTATTTATTAGTCGGGGATTTCTTTTACCTTTCTTTGTGTTCCAGGTATTTTTCACTGGGCCTGACACATTGGGGCCACTTAAATACTTTTTAGCTGATGTGAAGGATGTAAAACTTGTAAAACTGACATTTCTTTCTTGCCATATTTTACAAACATTTATTTGATTTATTGGTTTGAATTATAATCTCTCAAACAAAAAATGTTGTATCATTATGGGCTGAGGGGACCACAATGCCCCTAAACCATGGTACTTTTTCCATTCTTAAGTACCACTGAGAAAAAAAAAAGTATATTCCTTTCTATTCCCATTGAATTTTCTCCAAAGGCCTATCACATCTAACTTTTCTAAAATTCTTTTCTTTTACCTTTTGTGAAATTCTATAGTTTTTTTTTTCCTTCCCTGATTACCTTTTTATGCTTTCCTTGGTTTTTGTATTTGAAAATTATTTTTTTGTTCAAATCTGGTCTTTTTATCAGAAATAAATGAAATTCCCCTATTTCATTGAATGGCCATTATTTTCCCTAAAATATAATGCTCAATGTTGATAAATAGTTGATTCTTGATTGCATCTCAAGCTCTCTTGTACTTTGGAATATCATATTCTGGGCCCTTTGGTTCTTTAAAATGGAAGCTGCTAAATCTTGGGTAATCCTGAACTCCTTTATATTTGAATTGCTTCTTTCTGGATATTTCCAGTATTTGTTCTTTATCTGATAATTCTGAAATCCCTTGATATTTTCATTTGGCGTGTCTTTCAGGAGGTAATCTGTTACTTCTTTGAACGGCAATTATACTCTCTTTTTCTAGGACAAGAGGCCAGTTTTCCTTAATGATTTCTTGAAATATTTTCTTTAGACTCCTTTTTCATAATTGTTTTAAGGTAGTTGAATAATTCTTAGATTGTCTCTCCTGCTTCTATTTTCCACATCAGTTGTTTTTCTGATGAAGTATTTTACATTTTCTTCTATTTTTTTCATTGTTTTTGGTTTTGTTTGACTGATACTTGATGTCTCATTGAGTTATTTACATCCATTTGTCAAATTCTAATTTTTAATAAATTATTTTCTTCAGTTAGCTTTTTTACCTTCTTTTTCACTTGGCCAATTGAACTTTTAAATGAGTTGTTTTGTTCTATGGATGTTTTTTTTTTCCATTGCACCAAAACTATTTTAAGGAATTGTTCTCTTTTTCCATTTTTATCAATTCTTTTTTTCAAGGATCTGTATTTTTTCCATTTCATGAAATCCTTTTTTTTAAAATTTTTTTTAAAGAATTACATTCTTTTCCCATTGCACTGTCCATTTTTAAGTAGTTTTCTTCAGAAAATTTCTGCTTCCTTTTTCAAATTTCCTGTAAAACTCTCTTTTCCTGTCCCCATTTTTCTTCTAACACTCTTTTAAAAATCATTTTTGAATTCTTCCTAGACAGCCTTTTGAGTTGGAGACCAGCTCATATCACCCTTTGAGGCTTCATCTGGAGATTATTGCCTTTAGTGTCCTCAGGGTTTGAGGTCTTTTATTCCCTGCCTCTATAATAGCTATTTATGGTCAGAATGGTTTTTGCTTTTTGGTTCATTTTTAAAGGTTGAAGTCTGCTCTTAGGGCAAAGGGAACATTGTCCCAAGTTTCATAGACAAGTGACAGTGTCTTCATGCTGCCTTAAGACCAGGGCATGCTAGGTGGATGTAGCCAACTCCTGTATTATGCTTTGGTCAGGGGCTCAGTGTTTGTCTTCTGTAGTTATATTAAATGTTTCTTCTATGTAGAAGGCTATTTTGGCATGCTTTCTTTCATGTAATTAAACTATGCTTAAGAATCATTATAAGTAGTGAATGCTAACATTGTATTACAAAGACAATCCATCATCAATCTTTGCATTCTTTATCAGTGAAGTTTAAAGTCCAGTACTGTGTCAGTTCACTATATAAGTTTCAAGAAACCTATAAATGGAAGCCTTGTCTCAGTATCATGTCAAGATTCACATTTGTCCAGGTGCCGCTCAGGAAAATGCCACAAAAGATAAATATAAAATTCTGAATGCAAATCTTCAAGAATTGCTGAGAAGAAAGACCTGGAAACATCGAGGATAGGGAATTTTCAGCTCCTGAAATTGTCTTTGAACATATTTTAGTGGTTGTCATTAACAGTATTGGACTTTAAACTTCACTGATAAAGAATGCAAGAGGTTCTAGGTGAATCTCTGGAGTCTAGCTTTGTTCCTTCAATTTGAAGCCAGTGACATTCACCACTGGAAATTATATCTCAGTTGTGCTTTTGTAAATCTGACAACCCATTAGTTAGAATTTCTTCTTTTCTTTCACCTCTCTTCCCTCCCTCTCTCCTTTCATTGCTCTTATCCTTCCTCCCTTTCTTCCCTCCCTCTCTCCCTATCTTTCTCCCTTTTCTCCCTCCCTTCCTCCCTTGTCCTCCCTTCTTTCCTTCCTTCCTCCCCCTGACTCCCTCGCTCCATTCATTCCTCTCTTCCTTCCTTCCTTCTTTCTTTCTTTCCTCCCTTCCTTGTTCCCTCCATCCCTCCCTTTCTCTCTTTCTGCTTCTTCCTGTTGTCTTTCTTCTTTTGGTTCTTTTAAAAAAATTCTTGGAAGGGACTATTGTTCAGAACAAAAATAATTCTACTCTCATAGATTTTGCAAAATAAATTACTTCTATCAATTTATTTCTGTAGCCCCATTTCCCAATTTCCCCAGACTTTCTTTAAGCAATCCCACTATTGTCTTTCACCCACAATGTAGAAAGTACCACTTGGAAGATGAGACTGTCATTTGATTTTTGTAAACTCAATCACATAGCATAATTTGAAGAGAATTCATATCATCTAGATGAGAGTTGTCAAATACAAGGCACACAGTTCTGAGAGTTGCCTAAATCAGATAAAAATGTAATTAGGAAATATCCAACAAAATAGCTAAAAATACAAGAGAAATACAACCTTACATTTTCCAACTAAGGCATTATATAGCCCTTGGGAAATCTAATATCTGTATTAGTGATACTTCTTTCCATTTGACTTTGACACCACTAATCTAGTTCAACTCTAACCCCCAAATGGATAACCTCTATAATATCTTTAATTTTTGCTTGGGAAACCTAAGGATTAAGAACCTGTCCTTTATGAGGAACTCATTACACAACCAGTGAGATTTAAATCCTAGAGGTAAAAATGCCACCTCCAGGAACCCAGATATGTTTCTTTATAACTTCTGGGGGGAAGAGCCAAGATGACAGAGAGCAGACATGACTTTCTGTGACCTTCTCTGATCTTTTTCTCAAACCAACAGGAGATTAAGTCTTTAAACTGGTTTTGAAGCAACAGAACCCACAAATATTTGGAGTACTACACACTTCTAGAAGAAAATATCTTGGAAGAACTTTAGAACAGGTCTGTTTCAATTGGGCAGGGGGAAAGTCTGCTGGGCCCAGACTGCAGTACAGGGAGCCCTGGGCAAGGAGCTGGGGCAGGGAGCCAGAACATTGTGGCATCCATGGACCAGAGAATCTTCTGTGAATCTCTTCATCTACTCTACCCTGGTTGCAGGTGAGTGGCTTATTAGATTTGCTGCAAGACACTCAAAAGCCAAAACAAAAGGCAAAATGTAGCCACTAAGCCCATGAAGAACTTCACAGCAGGCTATGCATACCTAGCAGTCAATCAGAAACATAGACCCTAAGGCAAACCAAAGCAGCTGTTGCTCCTTTGCCTTAAGACCAGATCTCAACCCTTAAAAGAGCAAAAAATTAAAAAGAACTCTGACTATAGACAACTTTTATGGAGACAGAGAACAGACCTCAAATCCTGAGGTTCCCAAGGACAAATCAACTCCAGATCAAGCCCTAAAGGGAGGTTCCCATTTCACAAGATCTTCTAGGAAGATCTCAAAAAGGATCTAAAAAGAGAGTTAGGAGAAAAATGAGGAAAGCAAATAAAATCTTTCCAAGAGGGTATGGAAAAGGAAAAACAGAAAATATCTGGAGACGAGTTCTTAAAAATGAAATGGGGAAAGCATATAACTACTTACAAAATAAATATGAAAAAAGATACCAATTCATTGAAAAACAGAATTTATGAAATGGGAAAAAATTCAATAAACAAAACAATTCAATTGGCCAAATGCAAAAGAAGCTTAAAAAGGTAACTGAAGAAAATAATATACTAAAAATTAAAATTGAACAAATGGAAATGAATGACCCAATAAGAATTCAAGAATCAGTCAAACAGAACAAAAAAAAATTAAAAATATGAAATACCTTGCAGGAAAAACAACTGACTTGGGAAATAGATCCAGGAGAGACAATCTAAGGATTATTGGACTTCCTGAAAGCAATAATGAAAAAAAAAAACTCTAGACGTTATTTTTCAGGAAATCATAAAAGAAAACTGCCCTGATATTCTAAACTTAGAAGGCAAAATAGCCATTGAAAGAATTTACCATTCACCTCCTGAAAGAGACCCCAAATTAAAAACTCCAAAGAATATCATGACTAAATTTCAGAACTATCATATCAAGGAAAAATATGTAAACATCCAAAGCCAAACAATTCAAATATTGGTGGGCCACAATCAGTATTATTCGGGATCTTGCAGTTTCCACCTTAAAGGATGAAAGGACCTGGAATCAGATATTCCAAAAAACAAAGTAACTTAGATTACAGCCAAGAATAAGCTACCTAGATAAAATGAGCATTATCATTCAGGGAAGAAGATGGACTTTCAATGATACAGGTGAATTTCATCTGTTTCTGATGAAAAGACCTGAGCTGAATAAAAATTTGACATCCAAATATAGGTGAGAACTTTTAGTCTTTAGTATATTTTCTATATAATATATAATATGAACACATATATATTATATAATATATGTATAGCATAGCTTCTATTGTACAATCATGACATCATCATCTAGTAAAAATTTGAAGAATTCCAATGAGTAGCATTGTAATGCCCCCTGAAGCAGTCTATTCAGTGACTGTGTAGAAGTAATTGTTAGGATGTTTTCCCAAATTCTTGTTATCAACTCATTTCTTTTCCTTGTTCTATCTCATAAGGACAAGCAGAATGAGTTTAATCTTTCATCTTTGGATGGGTCATAGGAATAGATATTTACAGCTGGAGGTAACCTTAGTTCTCATCTAATCCATCTTCCTCATTATACACAGAAATAAATTTGGTCCTGGGAAGGTTAAAAGACTTGTCAATTGTCTCACAACTACTAATGTCAAAGTAGGGTTTGGAACCCAGTTTCTCTTATTCTAAATCCATCCCACTTTCCATTGTACCACATTACATTTTGCTAATGTTTTTAAAATGTTGCTCACAAATGAAAGATTCTGGAGTGTGACCATGATAAAATAACTTGGGACTGTCAATTGTTATTGACATGCTGTATCTTTCTTTATTCAGTTCAAAAACATACTGGTTTTGAAAGTGTATCACACTATTAGTGCATTCAGAATTCATAATCAATCTTTTCATTTGGTGCTTCATCTGGTCATGCTTCCCTCATATGATATTTTTATAGTAATAAACCTAAATTTGCACTTTATAAGTTTTTCTATTAAATTTCAACATACATAAATTGGCCCATTGATTTCTTCAAGCAAGTTCTATTTGAATTTGGACTCTTACTGAAGGGGGAGGGGAACTGTTCCCTTTAAGATTATCACTCTGAGATTGAGTCCTTTGATCAGGACCTCCCAGGCTCCAAGGAATGGAGACAGAGCCCAAACCTTTCAGGATAAGAAAATCAACTCTCATAGAAATTCTAAATTCTCATTCAATTGAGGAATCCTGATCTGTTCTGTCCCAGCCACCACCTATTCTGACCTGCTAGGGCTCTCCCAGCCCCCACCCAATATAACAGCTTCCTTCAACTAAGGTCTTTGTAGATGGACCTAGATAGCTCACTCAGCTGCCAGGATCCTTCTGCCCACTGAAAAAGCATTCTCAGTGCCAAAACTCCATTTCCATTAGAAACTGATTTTTATCCAATAATAAACTTTCATTTTGCAACTAATAATTTGGAAATGAGTGAATTCTTTCACTCTAAACCTGTGGCAGATTTAAAGGGGATTCTTAACAACTCTTATTGGCACTAACCTCTTGACCACCAGGAATTGAGACCACTCAACTGCATCATATTGATGATTCCCTGACCAGGAAATCCTGAGACCTGGGCACTCAGAATCATGTTGGGTTTTGAACTGTTGGAGTAGTGTTCTCCCAGGGATAATATCTGCATTTTATGACAAAAGACCTCCTTTTGTCACAGTCTATCGCTAGAGATAGTGGGACAGGGAAATCCTGAAAAACTGGACAAGGTTAAAAAAAACCCTTTCTTGTTGTTGCCTTTTCTCTAGCTTGCAGAATTCCTTTATGGGGATTCCTGTGGTCTCTCACTATCTAGACTTGTCAACTCTATAGCCAGGACACTCAAACTCTTGAGTTGTCAGTCTCAGACAATTCTCCCTTGCTCAGGGAGCATTTTGTTGCTCTCCTTCTCTAGAGAAGGATAAGGAACTATAGAATTGGGGAAACTGTCTAAGATTAGGAGAGGAGCTATTGAATCAAGATCACCAAAGCTTTTTTCCCCTAGAAGTCAAGGAATTCAGTCTTTCTAGTGAAGGCTGACTTCCCATTGGGTGGCTGTTCACAAGGTTTTTTCTAGCTCAGGTAAGCCACCACCCCACTCTTTCTAAAATGGGGGGGACAGCTTGACTCCCCAGGGCATGGTTGAGCTGTCTGTAGGCCTTGTGCCTCAGCAGAATTTTTGCCTGGGTATGCTCATGGCACAGAACTCCTACAAATTGACTAAAATTAAAATTTTTCTCATATCTTTCTCTCTTTTAGGGATACCTATAGAGAACAAAAAAGCTATAGAATTGGGAAAGCTTGGGGCTTGGGATCTAATCCTCTATCCATAAAGACTCACCTCTTTAAAAAAGCAGAGGTCCTAACATGCCATGCCATGCTATGCTATGCTATGTCAAGAAATCTTTGCCTGTTGGAATAATAACCTCTTCCAGCGCTATCCTCTCTTTATTTCCCTCACTTATTTCCCTAAGAAGACTTTATGCCTCTCTGTCAGTATTTCTTTGCCAGTAATAAACCTCTTTTTTCAGTCTAGCTTTTTCGAGTTCCTAAATTCCTTTATGAAGAATCTCTGTACTGCCAGGAGGGAGGTTCCCAAAACTCCCTACTCATGTGCCGAATCCCAAGGGGATGTAGGGGAGGTAAACCTCTCCATTTGGTTATCTGAACCTCAAACCTGCACTAGACCTCATCACTTAACTCTCTGACCACCAGAAACCCTAATCTCATTTAGGTTCTCTGAATCTAATCTCATCATTTGGTTACCTGACAACCCTAAATCTAGACCTCATCATATTTTGGTTCCCAGAAGCCAAAAAAACTTAAACCTCATCATATTTTGTTTTCCTGACCGAATGAAACCCCCAAAATCTAGACCTCACCTCGTCATTATTGCCTACTCAGTTAAATATAATTCATATTATTTTATATTTATTATTTTGCTGAACAAATTACCTCTGACTTCTTACATATCAATGAACACATCCTTAGAAATATAGAATTGAAAAGCTATCTCTGGGGAACTTCACAAAAGATTCCCATTAAAGTTACCAATCAACTGTTAATGACTGCTTTTTGATTACAGTCTGCAAGGATAGCATTAGAAATGATTAATTGATATTTAAATAAATCATATGTACCGAATTCTTCTATTTTAAAGTGTATTAACTATTATAAAAAGGGAATGGGATTTTTTTTTTTGGAAGTCATATTGCTTTCTAATGATGATTATTTACTCTTCTAAAAACATCTCATGTGGTTGTTATTCTATTGTGTCCAACTTCACACTGTCCAAGGGTTTTCTTGGCAATGATACTAGAGTGCCTTATAATTACTTTCATCTATGGATTCAGGCAAACATATGTTGTTTGCCCTCCATTCTTGATGAGGACCATTATATGAAGGGGGTGATGACATGACATATAAGTGAATTGCATTTAATGGAGGGAAGGCTGTACAAAGATCACTTGCCACACTTTCTCCTTCAGAGCCATCTGGTTCAGTGGCAATACATAGATCAAGAAGACTGGATGTGGCCAAGATCACACACCTACTAAAGGTCTGACCTTGAATTTGAATTTGGGTATTTGTGATGGCAAGCCCAGCTCTATTCACTCATCTGTTTAGTTCCTTTTAATAAAAAAGGGAGGCAGAGCCAAGATGGAGAAGAGGACACACACATCTTTTTCTAAGCTCTTCCCATAACCCTCAGACTAACTAGCAAATTCAACCTCTGAAATACTTCTGGACTGAGAGGATGTCAGAAATATTGGGAGTGTAACAATTACCAGAAGAAGATAATTTCCAAATGCTCCAGAAAAAGTATGTTTCAAACTGGCATGAAGGGAGGAAGGTCAAGAATGCAGGCAGAGCAAGGATACTGAGTGCAGGTCAGCACATAGTCCCACGGTAGGGTGGACCCTGCACAGCAGAGAATTTATGAGAATGAATCAACAGTAGTGTTGGCAACTCTGCCTCTGGTTCAAAGCCAGTAGATCATCAGAGAAGCTATAAAACACCCAACACAAACACAAAAGATACATAGTGAACCCCATCAGGATTTAACAGAACTTGGCCATGCCCACTGAGTACTTGAAGTCAGTAAGCACTAACACAATGCTGCTGCTGCCATTGCTTGTTAAAACAAAACAAAACAAAACAAATAAACAAACAAACAAAAACATGGATGACCTTCCTTGCCCTAAAAGCAAATCTCAACTTAAAAAAAAGAGTAAAAAAGCAAAAAGAACTCTGACTACAGATAGCTTTTATGGTGAAAGAGAAGAATAGATGTCAAATTCTGAAGTCACTAAAAGCATATCATCTCCAGATGAAGCCCCAAAGCATGATACAAATTGGGTCCCATCTCACAAGGTTCTTTTGGAAGAAATCAAAAAGGATTTAAAAGAGAGCTAGAAGAAAAATGGGGGAAAGAAATGGGAACTTTGCAAGAGCTTTTGGAAAAGGAAATAGAAATTCTCTGAAGAAAACTCTTTACAAAATAGATTTAGTGAAATGGATAAGGGCATATAATACCTTACAAAATAGATTTGACTATTGGAAAATCAAAATGGAAAAAGAAAACAACTCCCTGAAAAACAATTTGGAAAATGGAAAAAAGTCACAGAATAAAACAACTAATCTAAAAATTTAATTGGCCAAATACAAAAAGAACTAAAAAAGGTAAATGAAGAAAATAATTTCCTAAAATCAGACCAGAATAAATGGAATGAATCAATGAGACAATCAAGAACCACCAAATGAATAGAAAAATTGAAGAAAATGTCAAATACCTACTTAGCAAAGCAATGTATCTGGAAAGTAGATCTAGGAGAGACAATCTAAGGATTATTGGACTTCTTGAAAACCATGGGGGAAAAAGAACCTAGACATTATTATACAGGAAATCATCAAAGAGAACTGCCCCTATGTTTTAGAATCAGAAGGTAAAATAGACATTGAAAGAATACATCAATCATCTCCTGAAAGAGACCCCAAATAGACAGAAAGAAATTATTCAAATACCAAGGAACCACAATCAGTATTACCCAGGACCTAGCAGCATCCACCTTAAAGGATTAAAGGGTCTGGAATCTGATATTCTGAAAGGCAAAGGAACTTGGAATGCAGCCAAGAATAAACTATCCAGCTAAATTGAGCATTTTATTTCAGGGAAGTAGATGGACATTCAAAGTAACAGGTGAATCTATTTCTAATGAAAAGACCAGAGCTGAACAAAAATTGACCTCCAGATATGGAAATTAAGAGAAGTATAAAAATGTAAAAAGAAAATAATTTTTGAGAACTATATTTCTGTTATGGGTATACATAGAAAATGCATGTAAAATTTGATTTTACTGTTATAATATGAAAAAATAGAGGTGGAAAGAGGATTGTATTGGAAAAAGAGGGAAATTGAGGTAAAATGAGGGAAACTAAAATGAGGGAAACTATATCTCAACAAGAGGCAAAGAAAACCTATTATAATTAAGGGAAAGAAGGGAGGAGAAAGAATATTGTGTGAATCTTATACTCATCAGATTTGGCTCAAAAAGAGAATATTGGACATATTTGGTTTCACAGAGAAACTTCTCTTAATTTACAGGGGAAAAAGGAAAAGGAAAGTGGGAAGCTAATACAAGGGAAAAGAGAAATAGTAAGGGAAAGATGTAAGAAAGGGGGAGGGAATATAAAGGAGGATAGCTCCATGAGGCAAGTGGAGATCATAAGCAAAATAATGGGGAGGAGAGAAAGGTGGAAAGGAAAGAGAAAAGCATATTTTGGGTAAAAAAAAAATGGTAGAAATACAGAATTATTTATTTTGACAGTGAATGTAAATGGAGTGAACTCTCCCATAAAATGGAAGTGGGTCACAGACTAGATTAAAAGCCAGAACCCTACAATATGTTGTTTACAAGAAACACACTTAAAGCAGAGTGAAACATACAGAGTAAAGGTAAAAGGCTGCAGCAAAATCTCTTTTGTTTTAGACAAAAAAAAAAAAAAAAAAAAAAAGCAGGGGCAGCCATCCTGATCTCAGATCACTCAAAAGCAATAATAGATCTAATTAAAATAGTTAAAAAAGGAAATTATAACTAGCTAAAGGGTACCATAGATAATGAAGAATTATCAGTACTAAACATATATGCACCAAGTGGTATAACATCTAAAATCCTAAAGAAGAAGTAAAGAGAATTGCAAGACAAAATAAACGGAAAAATTATAATAGTGGGCTATTTCAATGTTGTTCACTCAGAACTAAATAAATCGAACCACAAAATAAATAAGAAAGAAGTTAAGGAATTGAACAGAATACTGGAAAAGTTAGGTAGGATAGATCTTTGGAGAAAATTGAATGAAGACAGAAAGGAGTACACTTTCTTTTTGACAGCTCATGGAACTTATACAAAAACTGACCATATATTAGGGCATAAAAAATCTCAAAATCAATTACAGAAAGGCAGAATTAGTAAATGCATTTTTAAAGATAAGATGCAATAAAAATTACATTCAATAAAGTGCCAGGGGAAAATAGACCAAAAATCCATTGGAAACTAAATAATCTCATCTTAAAGAATGATTGAGTGAAACAGCAAATTATAGACACAATTAATAATTTCACTCAAGATAATGACAATGGTGAAACATCATACCAAAATTTATGGGATGCAGCCAAAGTGGTAATAAGGGGAAATTTTATATCCTTAGAGGCTTACTTGAATAAAATAGAGAAAGAGAAGATTAATGAATTGGGCTTGCAACTTAAAAAGCTAGGAAAAAACCAAATTAAAAAACCCCAATCAATTACTAAACTTGAAATTCTAAAATTAAAAGAACTTAATAATATAGAAAGTTAAAAAAAAAAAAACTATTGAACTAATAAATAAAACTAAGAGTTAATTTTATGAAAAAAAACAATAAAATTGATAAACCTTTGGTAAATCTGATTAGAAAAAGGAGAGAGGAAAATCAAATTAGTAGTCTTAAAAATGATAAGGGAGAACTTTCCACCAATGAAGAGGAAATTAATGAAATAATAAGGGGTTACCCAACTTTATGCCAATAAATTTGATAACCTAAGAGAAATGGATGACTACCTCCAAAAATATAGACTTCCCAGATTATCAGAGGAGGAAGTAAATTGCTTAAATAGTCCCATTTCTGAAAAAGAAATAGAACAAGCTATTAATCAGTTCCCTAAAAAAGAATCCCTGGGATCAGGTGGATTTACATGTGAATTCTACCAAACCTTCAAAGAACAATTAGCCTCAATGCTTTATAAACTTTTTGAAAAAATGGGGAATGAAGGAATCCTACCAAATTCGTTTTATGACACAGACATGGTACTGATACCTAAACCAGGTAGGTTGAAAACAGAGAAAGAAAATTATAGACCAATCTCCCTAATGAATATTGATGGTAAAATCTTAAATAAGATATTAGCAAAAAGACTACAGAAAACCATCCCCAGGATAATACACCATGATCAAGTAGGATTTATACCAGGCATGCAGGACTGGTTCAATTTAGGAAAACTATCAGTATAATTGGCCATATTAATAATAAAATTAACAAAAACCATATGATCATCTCAATAGATGCAGAAAAAGCATTTGATAAAATCTATTTTATCATTCCTATTAAAAACTCTTGAGAGTATAAGAATAAATGGACTGTTCCTTAAAATAATCAGTAGCATCTATTTAAAACCAGCAGTAAGCGTCACATGTAATGGGGACAAACTGCAACCATTCCCAATAAGATCAGGAGTGAAACAAGGTTGCCCACTATCACCGTTACTATTTAATATTGTATTAGAAATGCTAGCTTTGGCAATAAGAGTTGAGAAAGAGATTAAAGGAATAAGAATAGCCAATGAAGAAACCAAATTATCACTCTTTGCTAATGGTATGATGGTATACTTAGAGAACCCCAGAGATTGTACTAAAAAGTTATTAGAAACAATCCACACCTTTAGCAAAGTTGCAGAATACAAAATAAACCCACATAAATCATTCTTATACATCACTAACAAAACTCAACAGTTAAATTTACAAAGAGAAACTACATTTAAAGTAACTACTGATTGTATAAAATATTTAGGAATCTATCCACCAAAAGAAAATCAGTAACTTTATGAGCAAAACTACAAAATACTTTCCACACAAATTAAGTCTGATCTAACCAACTGGAAAAATATCAAATGCTCTTGGATTGGGCAAGCAAATATAATAAAGATGATAATACTATCTAAACTAATCTATTTATTTAGCACTATACCAATCAGACTCCTAAAAAACTATTTTGATGACCTAGAAAAAAATAACAACAAAGTTCACATGGAAAAACAAAAGGCCAAGAATTCCAAGGGAATTAATGAAAAAAAAAATCAAATGAAGGTAGCCTAGCTGTACCAGACCTAAAATTATATTATAAAGCAGCAGTTACTAAAACCATCTGCTATTGACTAAGAAATAGACTAGTTGATCAATGGAATAGGTTAGGCTCAAAGGACAAAACAGCCAATAACTTTAATAATCTAGTGTTTGACAAACTCATAGACCCCAGTTTTTGGGATAAGAATGCATTATTTGACAAAAATTGCTGGGAAAATTGGAAATTAGTATGGCAGAAATTAGGCATTGACCCACACTTAACACCATACACCAAGATAAGGTCAAAATGGATTTATGACCTAGGCATAAAGAATGAGATTATAAATAAATTGGAAGAGCATAGGATAGTTTACCTCTCAGACCTGTGGAAGAGGGAGGAATTTATGACCAAAGAAGGACTAGAGATCACTATTGACCACAAAATAGAAAATTTTGATTATATCAAATTGTAAAGTTTTTGTACAAACAAAATTAATGCAGACAAGATTAGAAGGGAAACAATAAACTGGGAAAACATTTTTACAGTCAAAGCTTCTGATAAAGGCCTCATTTCCAAAATATATAGAGAATTGATTCTAATTTATAAGAAATCAAGCCATTCTTCAATTGATAAAAGGTCAAAGGATATGAACAGACAATTCTCAGATGAAGAAATTAAAACTATTTATAGCCATATGAAAATATGCTCCAAATCATTATTAATCAAAGAAATGCAAATTAAGACAACTCTGAGATACCACTACACACCTGTCAGATTGGCTAGAATGACAGAGAAAGATAATGCGGAATGTTGGAGGGGATGTCGGAAAATAGGGATATTGATACATTGTTGGTGGAATTGTGAACACATTCAACCATTCTGGAGAGCAATTTGGAAATATGCTCCTAAAGCTATCAAACTGTGCATACCCTTTGATCCAGCAATGTTTCTACTGGGCTTATATCCCAAAGAGATACTAAAGAAGGGAAAGGGACCTGTATGTGCCAAAATGTTTGTGGCAGCCCTGTTTGTAGTGGCTAGAAACTGGAAAATGAATGGATGCCCATCAATTGGAGAATGGCTGGGTAAATTGTGATGTATGAACATTATGGAATATTATTGTTCTGTAAGAAATGACCAGCAGGATGAATACAGAGAGAACTGGTGAGACTTACATGAACTGATCCTGAGTGAAACGAGGAAAACCAGGAGATCATTATATACCTCAACAACAATACTGTTTGAGGATGTATTTTGATGGAAGTGGATCTCTTCGATAAAGAGATCTAATTCAGTTTCAAATGATCAAGGATGGACAAAAGCAGCTACACCCAAAGAAAGAACACTGGGCAATGAATATAAACTGCTTGCATTTTTGTTTTTCTTCCTGGGTTATTTATACCTTCTGAATCCAATTCTCCCTGTGCAACAAGAGAACTGTTTGGTTCTGAACACATATGTTGTATCTAGGATATATTGTAGCCTATTTAACATGTATTGGACTGCTTGCCATTTGGGGGAGGGAGTGGAGGGAGGGAGGGGAAAAATTGGAATAGAAGTGAGTGCAAGGGATAATGTTGTAAAAAATTACAATGGCATGGGTTCTGTCAATAAAAAGTTATTTTAAAAAAAATAGGAGAAGGGAATCTGGTCTTAGAAACTTAAAGAAAGTGGATGGAAGTCAGGACTTCTGTGAAAGGAAGAGCCAGTCAACTCAGACAAAATCATAGAAGAAAGAGGTTGATAAAGAGTTGCACAATCTATTAAGTGTTTGACAAGTCTAAGGAAAGCTGAATAAATAGAATAAGGAATAACAGAATCAAGGTTGTGGATTATGGTAGTGGATTTTTAGTCAGTCAATAAACATTATTAGGTAACTACCATGTGCTTTGTGCTGTGTGGTGCAATAGAGAAATAAAGAAAGGTAAATTCCTGCTCTCAAGGAGCTCAGTACAGTGGGGAAAACAACAAATAAATAGCTATATATAAACATGCTACACATAAGACAAATTGAAGATAATCAACAGAGGGACTAAAATTAAGGGAAAACAGGAAATGATTCATGTAAAAAGTCAGATTTTTAAATAGGACTTGAAGGAAGGCACGAGGTAGAAATGAGGAAGGAGAGAATTCCATATGAGGAGGAAATATAAGTAAAAGTTCCCAGAATTAAGAGAGAGACTATGTTGTTGGAAAAATAAGTAGGATGCTAGTGTCACTAGATTGAAGATTACACAAAGGGGACAGGAGAATGTGTAAGGTGGAAGAAGATTGAATTGAATGATAACTTTTATTTTTTATTTGTTATTATTTTATTATTTATTGCTTGAAATAGTATGTCCTCAATAATAGTTGCTAACCATGACTATAACACCAGCCTTTTTCAAAATATGAATAGTTTGGTTTTGATATCTAAGACTATCTGGCCCTTGAGATCCAGGTTATTTGGCTTTTGGAAATTTAAAAAAAATGTATATAGAGATCAAAATATGGAGTATCAGAGAGGCTAGGGGAAGGGACTCATAAATTGGCAAATATTCTCACCATTAATGCAAACTCAGCTTAAGATATAAAGTTATGTGAGAGGCCCAGTATAATAGTTATCTCATTGGATCCTCACAATCTCATTAAAACTATCTTATCTTATATTGCTGCCCTTCTTTGCTCTACATTTAGATCAATTGGACTATTCCATATTCTTTGTTTGAATTTTCCTCTCTTATTTCTTTTATTATGCTATCCTCTCCAATTCAGTGGGCATCTAAGTAGTATAGTATATAGATTTTGGGGTCTGGAGTCAAATAGTCATGAGTTAAAATCCAACCTCAGACACTAGTTGTGTAACCCTGGGCAAGTCATTTAACTCTGTCTGCCTCAGTTTCTTCATTTGTAAAATGACCTAGAAAAATAAATAGCAAGTCTCTTTAGTACCTTTGTTAAGAAAATCCAAAGGGGGTCATGAAGATGTGTTTTGATTGACTGAGCAACAACAACCTAACAATTCAATCCATTAAAAATGATTAAGTACATACTGTGTGGCAGGCACTGTGCTAAGTGCAAGGGATACAATTAATCATTATCATCATCATCATCATCATCATTGCCCTTAAGGGAGAGGGAGAGACAACAGACTAAATAAGGTTGGAAAGATGTTTGATCTTGTGTCTTGTTCCATGAATTAAGAAACCAGGCAGAGCAGAAGATACAGAGTGCAGTGATCCCCAAAGTCCAGTTTTTGTCCTTTATAAAGGATGGCATTAAAGAGGAGTTTGATACTCTGTCCTCCAGCCTTCCAGTCAGAGGCTAGTGGAGACTGAAAAAGGTGATATTAGTTAAGATTTGAGGAAGCAGCATGGTGATGAGATTATAGAAGAAGCTTACCATTCTTCATACCCACTAAAATTCATCTTTTAAACTAGACATACATGCTACCAGATCCATAGAGATCTGCCTGTCTTAGCTGTCAATGACCTCTTCTTTCTTCTCAAATTTCTCAGAATATATTATTTAGATCTCTCCATTGAACTTACTTTCTTATATTATTGTACTTTCTGAGCATATATTATTATGTTACTTAAATTTTAAAATATCTGAGGTTAGGAACCATGTCACAGAGAAAATTATGTTGAACACAAAAAGACTATAGCATTTGTTATGGTGTCATAAATAGCATACTTTTTTAATCCAATAAGTGTATGATTAGAAATAGAAGCTGGTCTGTCACATAGAAAGTGGGAGGGACAACAAACGAGAGATGATATGCTACACTAATATTTTTATCATGTTAAAAAAAACCTAGCATGTATGAGTGGATTTTTGTGGAAGATATGTGGTGGGAGATGGACAGGAGTTTCATACGATGAGCAGTAGTGGATATACTGTATTTTGCATATAATGGGAATAACATTGAATCATAAGTAATAAGTTGTATTCAAATCTCATTTTTCACATTGACTGAGCAATTTGCAATTCATTTCAGTTCTTTTGGCTTATAACTTCTCAACAATGAAAGAAGTGGGGTGTATATTTGAGGTCTTTTATAATTTTCTCTCTCTACTTCCTCCTATCCTCAGAAATCATGGATCCATTCAAGCATTTACTTGACTCCTAACATAACTGCAAAGTGCATCCTAAACTCATACTGAATTGAATTGATTTCAGCTGGGGAATGAGATAGGCTTTATTTATTTATCTGTCATTTGTTTATTTTTCCTATCCTCAGTGTTATTAATTGCTGTGAAGAAATGATAGCACAAATTGTTCCTATTTGCATCAGCAATGAAGAATTTGGGATCCACCATGTGGGTATAAGAGGATTCATTTTAAAACTACAAAAAACAAAGAAGAAGCAAACAAAAACAATAAAAATTAGCATTAATAATATTCCAATATAAGCTTGGAAGAAGAAGCAATAAGTTGGAGATGTTCCATTTATCTTATCTCTGACAGGGAACAAAAGGTATTTAGGAATTCCCTAATGCCAGTGATGACCATTGTACTCTGTTCAAAGTTTCCTGTAATTACAGGTTATATTAGGTCTGGATGCCACTGGCAAATATTTCTTCTCAAGCAGAGAAGTCCTACGCTATGCCTTAATTAAATGATTAAAGTTCAGAGATCAATACAAGGTAAGATTTGTTAGGATTAAGATGTTAAATGACAGAATATCCAGGGAAGGGTTGAAGTACTCTCCATCTCTGAGCTGGTAAGAAGCCAGGAGCTTTTGAAACCATATGCTACATTTAATATTAGAAGTGGGTTGGGGAAAGGAAGATAACTTTGAGTCCATGGAAAGCCTGTACAACTTTCTACCAGTTTGGTTGAACAGATGCTTTTAAAAGCTCTTACCAGCTCAGCCTTCACTAGGAGTAATTTCCAGCCAGGCAGGAGGTAAGAGCATTAATGCTGTTTCTCTCCCTTTGTCTGGGTACCCCTTGATGAGCCAATGCTAGAGAATGACCTGGAACATCCTCGAGAGGCCCCTGTGGAGTCTGCCTGGCAACAGCAGTTTTTTAACTAAGAGCTTGTTTCAGACTTGAACTAAATTCTAGTTGATTCTCTCTTCTTTATCTCTTGCTCACAACAAGAAAGAGGACAATGACTTTGCATTCTGCTACAAAAGGCATATTTTTTTTTTTACTATTAAATCATGAGCCAGAGATTTCCTACCTAAATAATAATCTGTATGTGTTTTTTTTTTACATTATGCCTAATTCAAAATAATAGATTAATAGTAATCAAACCATTTTTTAAAAAATCTAATACTATTTCCCGAATGCTAGTTAACTCATTTTCTGGCTTAGTGTTCAATATTAGCTTCATGTATGAGAAGCTTTTATTCCTTCCCATTTTCTTGATATTAATAATATATTAAACGTTGTTTTTTTTTTTAGGGAAGAGGGAAATCCACAATCAAAGAACAGAGGAAATTTGAGATCACAAAACATGTAAGCTAGTCAGATTTTGAATAGATGAAAAGTTGAGATAATTAAACAGCAGAGAAATGTGTTAGACATTTTGCTAAATGTCTTATTCATAAAATCTCTTTTGGTCCTCACAACAGTCCTGAGAGGGTAGAAGAGTAAGTGTTGTTATTATGCTGATTTTACAGTTGAAGAAATGAAGGCAAATAGAGTTAAGTGGCTTCCTCAAGGTTACATAGCTACCAAAGTCTGAGAAGGGTTATGAAGTTACATCTTTCTGGCACCAGGCCTCTTGTTTTATTTGCTATACCAGCTAGCTAACTCACAAGGTTACTTGATGTTAAAAGTCATGGGACACTCAAAAGACCAACGTTTCAATCCACTAAATTCTATGCTTTGTAGCTGATCTGTTAATAACCTACACCCAAAGTACCTATCAAAACATATATTTGTTTCTATAACTCCTACCATTGACCTTATGCTGAGATTCTTTTTACCATTTCGAGATTTTTTATTTATTTGTTTGTTTTATGTAATTTTGGACAGCTTTTTATTCCTGTAGTTTTCAGAGTTTTATAATGTTTACATCATTCCACTGATGCTAGCCATTTGTAAACACAAAGATGTCCTTGATCTGCTCTTTTATTTTTTTCTTTCTTGCCAATCACTGTCCTGCCCCTTCTCCCATATAGGAAAAAGTATTGTTAAAGTAACAGCATCTAAAAATAATTCCATATAATCAATGTCAATCTACATTGCTACAAGTATGTTTTGTTCAACTAGATTAGAAATATTGAGGGGATAGCTAGAATAACTAAATAATTGTTTTAAGGTTGATTATATGGTATAGGAATATAGAGTGGGTAGAAAAAAATTGTAAAGTTTGTTGAATTCAACATAGATATATAGAATATAGATAGATAGATAGATAGACAGACAGAGTCTGTCTATGGCAGGCACTATGTTAATCACTGAGGGATAGATATACAAATAAGCAAAACAATCCCTGTCTTTAGGGAGTTAGATTCTAACAAGAGAAATCAATATGTAAAACTCAGCTAGAAAATATGGTAGAGACAACTTCATAGGGACAAAGTGACAGCTAATGAGGAAGACCAGTCTAGAAAGCTGTTATGACTGAAGGAAAATATTACTGGAGGTCCTTCTGAAATACTGGCTCAGGCAGCCTCTTACCAATCATGAGAATAGGTCCTTAGGATGAAATTATCTCCAGGGTATGAAAGAAGATGACAAAATAGTGGAGGAGAAATCATAACAGTCACATTTTGAATGTATGGAAGCACAACTAGGCTACAACAAGCAGAAATAGAAAAATTGTCTTCAAAGCAGAAAAATCTGTGATTACAAGATCAGCCAAGACTGAGCACAGCTATCTGACCATTAATGAGGCTATCTTTTATAGTGAAAAATAAAATTATCTTTAGAATCCATCACTATTGCCTGCTTTTCCCTTCCTCTCCATGTTTGTATAGCAAAGTAGGTAGCAACCAAACTAGAATTATCACCTTCCTGTAAGAGACAAACATTAAAAAAAAGATTATTAATGTTATTGTATAGACAAACATTTTAACATGGCAAATTTAAGCTTCAATCACTGTAGGCAGTCAATTGTGGAATGATGCTTCTATCAATCAGTAAGTCAGCTTATATAGGTATTTCAATTCATCCTAGGGCATGACACAGCACTGTGTGCTGCCATATCTGCCTAGCTGCACTTTTCATTGCCAAAGTATTATCCTCAGTTTCACAAAGTTTGTGATTGTGGTAGCACACAAATAGAATATGAGCAATGGAAAATAAGGTAATGTTTATTCCAGATTTCCTTCCCCATCCATATGTTGATTAAGCTATTCAAAATCTTTAATTTCAACCAAGGATTTAGTCACAAAACGGAAATGTTTGTTAGCATTTCAGTCAATGTAATCTCTGCTAGAGGTATGATTAGGAAGCCTGTTCTGAACAAAAAAGCAAGAGAAAGTCAATCAGGAACATTTATCAAGTTTTTACTGCTGGTAGAGAGGATAATATTAAGTGCTAAGACTGAAATGACCAGAAAAGCATGACTGTATTTTATTAGAAAAAAATATATAGTTACAATTGCTAGAAACTGGTACAACACTATTTGTGAAATAAATTTTGTTTGAAAAAGGTTGAATTGTTTTTATCTCCAAAGAAGATAAAGAAAGCATATTTTTAAAAAAATCTTATAAGGCAAATATTTAAATTTTGCCAAATGTGAAGTTTTCTTCTTTCTTTGGCTTTTGCTTCAGTATTCTCAGTTTCCTAATTCAAAGTCAACTAAAATAAAACAAAACAAAAACAAAAAGCAAAACCAAAAAGAAACCTAGTTTACCTATCTTTTAAAATACTGCTGTATTCTGTAAGTATCCAAAAATAGTCCTTCCCATTGGAACTCAAGAAAAAATTAAAATTATATTTCTCACAAGCCCCATTATAGAAATCTTCATTTAGTGATTCTTAAGATTTTTTTTAAAGTTAGGAGCATTAAACTTTAATCTGATTTCAATTGAAGATGGGATGCTTAAGTAAATCTGATGTTGCTAATGCAAATTATATTTTTAATTAAACAGAATAGATGTATATTTTCCAATTTCTAAATCCAGGGTTTAAAAATAAAGTTTCAAAAAGTAAAAATAAATTGCTAAAGTGAAAATTAAAACCAAAAGAATCAGAATTGATAACCAGTATACAATTCCTAATACTTTCTGAATTTTAGAAAAGGATAAATCCATTTTAACAAGTATTGTATTAGAGAAGACAAAGATTTTTTTAAAAAACAGGGTAGCAAATGTAACAGATGTCATTTAAACTGCTTTAGGCTTAAGGCCTTAGAATTGTTTCCTTTAATAAAAAAAAAATTTGAATTAATGCTGCAACTATTTGGTTTGAAACCCAGCTCAATCAATAACTGGTTGTATCCTCTGAGTATGAGACAACTTCCCAAAGAATCATTTTCTTCTACAAAAATAAGGAGTTGCATTTAAATATGACTCCTAAAGTCCCTTCTAAATCTATATTTAAAATCATCTCGCCATTCATACTCTCTAAAACCATATTATAAACCATAGTCTATCAATGCAACTTTATTAAAATTTTGTGGATAAAGTGAGAATGAGAAAACTTTCTTAAAGGACAGTTTGATTTGTTTGGAAAAAACTTATAGGAATAGAACCACCTGAATAGTCTTAGAAATGTACACAGAGAGAACATTGACACCAGTCAAGTAATAATTCATCAGCATCTGAAATATCTCACTCCAGATTTTATGGGAGAAATGGTAATATCATTTTTATCCATGTGGGAAACGCCTAATCTCTGTTCAGTGTCATTTGGAATTACAAGGTGGTAGAACTAGGAGAGTTCATATAATATTGTAAATTCATAAAAGAACTATATCTGAAAACAAGAGTGATACTTTCACCCTTTCTGGACCTATTTTTAAATCAATGATCATATATCTTATTATGATATTCTAACTGGTTGGTCAATATTGCTATAAATTGTAATGACTAATGATTTATCAAATACATTTCAATAAATTGTAAGTGGATTCATTCTCTCAGTGGTAAAAAAAAAAAAATGAAGAATCAGCAGAAATCAAGGCAGGGAGATTCTCTATAAAGCCAGGCCACTGCAAGTTTAAAATGCAAGTGAAACACAAAAGGTATTTTGGTGTCTTGCTTTTCTACGATGATCATTGTCATATCTAAAAAAAAAAGAATTGAATATCATTCAATTTTTTTTATTCCAAGGCAAAGTCTTTGTAAATTTCTTGCAAATTTTATTTTGATCATTTTTATAGGTTTTTGTATGGCTCTATCTAATTTAGCTTCAGGCAAAACAACTTCCCTACTAGGTAGTACAGATGCAGCTATGTTGTACAGTGGATAGAACATGGGGCCTGGAGCTAGGAAGACCTGAATTCAAATCCAAGCTCAGATACTTACTAGTGTGTAATCTTGGACAAGACAGTTAAACTGTATTTGCCTCAATTTACTGAACTGGGAAATGGAAATGGTAATAGCAGCCACATGGAAGGGTTATCATGAGGATCAAATTAGATAAAAATTACAAAGCACTTAAACATATAGTGTGTATTTATTTCCTTCTTTTTTCAAGCTATGCCTTTGTTTTTCATTTACATATTTAAGCAAAAATAACGTACATTTTCTTAGAGCTTTATAATTTGCAAAAATCTATTCTCCTGCTATCATCTCTATCAGGTGATTAATTTTCGGTGAGGTAGAAAATGAAAGTAAAATTATCAGTTTTTTAACAAATATGAAATAAATTTCAGATCCATAAAGTAGCTTGTTTATAGCAGTCAGTAAATTTCAGACCAGCATTCTAATAGTCTAATGGTTTTAAATCCAATGATCTTTCTGATATGCCTGGTTTGAGAAAGATGGCTCATTGCATCTGACACAAAACACCAAATATTTTTGTTATTTGCTCAGGTACCACACCAGACATTTTCCCCATAGGATACAGTCATATCTTTGAGAGTGATGGTCATTTTACTCTCAGCATCTAATATAATAAATTTTTATTTATTTATTTTTTGTTTTCTGATGTCTTTTTTTCCTTTTTTTATTGAAGCTTTTTTTATTTTCAAAACATATGCAAGGATAATCTTTCAACATCGACTCTTGCAAAACCTTGTGTTCAAGCTTTTCTCCATCCCCTCTCCTAGATGGCAAGTAATCTAATGATATAATACATTTTAATAGAATTGTCTTTTTAATATATACTTTTAAAATCCAAATGATCAGTTTTCTATATAATCACATTGGTATTTTTAGATTCATGGCCCCTTCTCCTCCTTTTCTTCTTCAGTAGTATCATTTGAAATTTTATCATGCAATGTCTTTGGACACCTGTAATTCAATTCAGTTCAATAATTCAGTTCATAAAATACTAAATGATTCTTTTATACAATGTTAAATGAGGAATAATAGGTACAGAAGATAGAGCCAATCTTGGACCTAGAATGACCTTACTTTAAGTGATACTAGAATATAATTGTACTTAATAATATCACTGTTATTAAGATTGAAGCTTTAAGCATTATGGACAATTCTCTAAGGTTTAAGGTACAAAAGAACTGCTGATGTTAATAAGCGGATAAAATATTTTTATTGGACTAATTCACAAAGGAATTAGATGACAAGCATATACAGATGAAAAATAATAAAACCTTTGTTCTCAAGGTTTCAAATTATTAAGGAGATAAAACATTACAGGAATTTTAACACCATTAGTTAATGATTATGTGTTTAAATAAATCAAAACAAAAATAGTTGAAGATCAATTGAAAAGAAAGTGATTTAATACAATTCCAATAGATTAGTGATACAAAGTGTCTTCCACATTCAGAAAGTGTTGGAATCCTTACTAACTGCTAAGTAATTAGAGTTGATCTAATCTTACAAGAAGTTGTTTTGGCCAGAACCTGAAACAAGGTACTAAGTAGAACTAATTAAGACAAGGCTTGTGTTCACACCTTTACTCATTAGAGTTCAATGAGTTCATACCTCCCTTGAAGCTCTTTGGGCCAGAGAGCACTATGGGAGAAAATCCATAATCCCTCTCTCTGGAAGGAGCATAAATAGGCCAATGGGCCAGTCGAAGAAGTTTTTCAGAGGAAGACGCTACAAGTCGAGATTTCACCAGAATGACATGAAGACTGGAGCTGGCTGGAGGCTGAAGAAAGCAGAGGCAGAGGCTGAAGGACCAGACCTTTGGATTTGGTGACATTTGGAGAGAGCTCTTGGAACCAAGCAGAGAGATAGGCCTCTAAGCTAACCGGGCTATATTGGAGATAATAAAAGATCTGAACTTTGATCACCTGGCTGCGTTTTGAGAACCTCCCCAAGAAACCTGCTCAGAGAGAACCATTATATTATAAAGAAGAGAATACAACATTTTGGCGCCCTGAACGTGGGACTAACAGACCCCTCAGTGGATTTCAGTGGAAAAGCTACGATCCTGATTCAAGTGGAAAAGCCTCTGATCCTGATCCAGTGGAAAAGACTTCAACCCAGAAATTAGGGTGAGTGCAACAAAGAAATTTTGTTAGAAGAGTTAAAGTAGAATTTCACCTAAGATGGGACAGATATTTAGAAAACAGCCTGTTTCTGTTCAAGGAAAATGTTTAGAGAGCATTGTCAAAATTATGGAAAGCCAAGGTTTAATTATAAGTTTACAGCAAATCACTGAACTTTTACAAACTGTAAAGGACATATGTCCTTGTTTCTCTCTTGATAAGGAATTAGATCTAAATGAATGGAAATTGGTTGGAGAGGATCTTTGTCAATTCTATGATAAAAATGGGCCTAACTCAATAATTAATACACATAATGTAATACAATTGGCTATAAGAAGTTATTTAAGTGATAGAATGATGAAAAGGAAAGTACAGGAGGAAGAAGTGCCAACTTTACTAGGTGAAAAGGAGGACGAATGAGTACTTCGGTTTTTTAAGCAGGGCTGCTGTTGAAGGCCTGCCAACACTTTCACCTATTCCTATCCAATGGAAAACTGATACACCAGTGTGGATAGAACAGTGGCCCTTAAGTAGCGATAAAATTCAGGCCTTATTAGATATAGTACAGGAGCAGCTTGAACAAGGGCATTTACAACCTTCTCTAAGTCCTTGGAATTCACCAGTGTTCGTTGTAAAAAAGAAATCGGGAAAATGGAGGATGCTCACTGATTTAAGAAAAGTGAACGAACAGATGGAAACTATGGGAACTCTTCAGCCTGGACTTCCATCTCCTACTCAGCTTCCTAGAGAATGGCCTCTTTGGGTTATAGACATCAAGGATTGTTTCTATTCCATTCCTCTGGATAAGGAGGATATGAAGAGATTTGCCTTTTCGGTGCGGAAAAATTGGACATTTGAGAGCTCATTGTAGATATGGAGATAGAGTGAGAAGACAGGGTGAGAGAAAACCCAAAACCCCATGTCCAAAATGTAACGGAGGCTTTCACTGGGCCTCTAAATGTATATTGACCCAGAGGAATGAGAGGCAGGGCCCAGCTCTAAAGTATCAATCAAAGGACAGGTGGGGCATGATAGCAGCTGAGGTTACACCCAGAGAGACTTTAGAAATTCAGGATTCTGATGTCATCAACCAACAGAAAAGCAATCAGGATTACAGTTGGGAAGAATACAGGCCTTTTAAGACAACAAGACAATATCCAATGCAAACGACTCCAATGTAATTACCAGATGATGAGGAGAAATCCCAAATTTGGTAAATAGAAGGGAATTAGGTTAACTGCTTGGGGAAGAGGATCTGCTTATATTTCCACAGATGAAGAAAGAATCAGATGGCTGACAATGAGACTGTCAAAAGGACTCTTAAAATCTTCAGAAATCATTGGATTTCCTAACACAAGATGAAACTATTTCAGTTCCTGAAAAACCAGCAAGAATCATTGGGTTCCCTGAGATGAAAAATTGTTGATGAGACTTTTTGCAGTACTTCAGAGCTTACAAGAATTATTAAATTCCTGGCACATGAACTAATGGACAATGGATTGCTTATGGACTATTTCTAGGACTTATGGACATGTGTAAATTTTCAGATTGATTCTTGTTATTTGTTACATTACTACTAGCCTGTGTTATATTGCTATGTGCTCATGTAAATTATGTATAATGCCTCCCATATTGATGGATTTATGTATACCATGTATATCTGTTACAAAGTTCTGGCCCATATTGATGGATTTATGTGTACCCCCTCAGAAACCCCCTATGTTTTAAAACAAAAGAAAGGGGGAGATGTTGGAATCCTTACTAACTGCTAAGTAATTAGAGTTGATCTAATCTTACAAGAAGTTGTTTTGGCCAGAACCTGAAACAAGGTACTAAGTAGAACTAATTAAGACAAGGCTTGTGTTCACACCTTTACTCATTAGAGTTCAATGAGTTCATACCTCCCTTGAAGCTCTTTGGGCCAGAGAGCACTATGGGAGAAAACCCATAATCCCTCTCTCTGGAAGGAGCATAAATAGGCCAATGGGCCAGTCGAAGAAGTTTTTCAGAGGAAGACGCTACAAGTCGAGATTTCACCAGAATGACATGAAGACTGGAGCTGGCTGGAGGCTGAAGAAAGCAGAGGCAGAGGCTGAAGGACCAGACCTTTGGATTTGGTGACATTTGGAGAGAGCTCTTGGAACCAAGCAGAGAGATAGGCCTCTAAGCTAACCGGGCTATATTGGAGATAATAAAAGATCTGAACTTTGATCACCTGGCTGCGTTTTGAGAACCTCCCCAAGAAACCTGCTCAGAGAGAACCATTATATTATAAAGAAGAGAATACAACAAGAAAGAGAACCATGAAGATAGATTGTAGATCAAAACATAGTATTTTTAGCTTTTTGATTATTTGTTTGCTTTTTTTGGTCAGGTTTTCTAGTAAATATACTTATTTTTAGTACATATTACTTCATAACATGTTGCGAGAGAAAAATCAGAGCAAAAGGGAAAAACCATGGGAGAAATAAAAATAGAGAAAAAAGATGTGAACATAGCATGTGCTGATTTACATTCAGTCTCCTTACTTCTTTTTCTGGCTGCAAATATAATTTTCTGATCAAAGTATTTTGGGATTGCTTTGGATCAATGAACTACTGAGCAGAACCAAGCATTCCATAATTGATCATTGCACATTCTTGCTTTGATTGTTACAATGTATTCCTTTTAATCTTCTTTTGTTTTGTTTGTGCAAAACTTCTTTAGTTTAATGTAATCAAAGTTGTCCATTTTATCTTTCATAATATGCTCTAGTTTTTATTTGGTCATAAATTCCTCCTTTCTCCAAAGATCTGATAGATTCTCTTATTTGTTTATGATATCATCCTTTGTGTCTAAATCATGTACCCATTTTGACTTTATTTTGGTATGATGTATGAGATGTACACCTATGCTGAGTTTCTGACATATTATTTTCCAGATTTCCCAACAATTTTTTTCAAGTAGTGAGTTCTTATTCCAGAATCTGGAGTTTGGGGGTTTCTTAAATATTAAATTGCTATAGGTTTTGCTTATTGTATCATACGCATTTAATCTATTCCACTGGTTCACCACTCTATTTCTTAGCCAGCAACGAATGGTTTTGATTACTGCTGCTTTAAAATATAGTTTACAGGGGCAGCTAGATGGAGCAGTGAATAGAGCACCAGCCCTGAAATCAGGAGGACCTGAGTTCAAATTTGACCTTACACACTTAACATCTCCTAGCTGTGTGACCCTGGACAAGTCACTTAACCTCAATTGCCTCAGCAAAACAAACAAACAAACAAATCAAGAAAGAAAGAAAATTGTTTATACCAGGAATGCAGGACTGATTATTATCAGGAAAACTCTCAGTATAATTGGCCTTATCAATAATAAAACTAAAACAAATCATATGATTATCTCAATAACATTTCAAAATCATTTGCCAAAATACTTATTCTTTCCTAATAACACTAGAGAGCATAGCAATAGAGTTTTCCTAAAAATGATAAGTAGTATCTGTCTAAAAACATCAGCACACATTATATGCAATGGGGAGAAGCTAGAAGCCTCCCCAGTAAAAACAGGGGTGAAGTAAGTATGTCCATTGTTACCACTATTATTCAAAATTGGACTAGAAATGTTAGCTTTATCAATAATAGAAAAAAAGAAATTGAAGGAATTAGAATAGACAATGAGGACAAAAAACTATCACTCTTTGCAGATAATATGATGGTATATTTAGAGAATCCTAGAGAATCAATCGCAAAACTACTTGAAACAATATTAACAAAGTTGAAAGACATAAAGTAAACCTACTTACATCACTGGCATTTCTGTATTATCAGCAAAGTCCTAGCAGCAAGAGATAGAAAGAGAAATCCTGTTTAAAATTATTGTAGACAATATAAAATATTTTACATTTTACCTGCCAAAACATACACAAGAACTATATGAACACAATACGAAATAGTTTTCACACAAATAAAATCAGATTTAAATATCATCAATAGCTTATGGATAGGCTGAGCTAGTATAATGAAAATGACAATTCTACTTAAATTAGCCTACTTATCTAGTGCCATGCCAATGAAAATGCCAAAAATTACTTTATAGCGGTAGGAAAAAAACCCCCAAAATTCATATGGAAGAATATCAAGAGAATCAGTGGAAAATTGCAAAGAAAACTGACCTATCTGTACCACACTTAAAATTATATTTTAAAACAGTAGTGAAAAAAACCATTTGGTACTGGCAAAAGAAATACTATGGTGGAGCAGTGTAATAGGTTAAGTATACAAGAAACAAAAGTCAACGATTACAGTAATCTATTGTTTGATATGCCCAAAGAATCCAGCTTTTGAAATAAGAATTCAATATGTGAAAAAATTGTTGGAAAACTGGAATACAATATGGCTAAAACTAGCCATAGCCCATTATCTCCCCTATAACAAGAAAAGGTCAAGATGCATTCAAGATTTAGACATAAAGGGTAATGCTATAAGCAAATTAGAAGAACAAGAAATAGAAAAGGAAGCAAATGATGGCTAAAGAAGAATTAGAGAACATTACAAAAAAGCAAAATGGATCATTTTGATTATATTAAATTAAAAAGGTTTTGTACAAACAAAGCCAATGCTGCCAAGATTAAAAGGGAAGCAGAAAATTGTGGGAGAAGTTATTTTAGAGCTTATGTTTTTGATAAAAGCCTAACTTCTAAACTTTGTAGAGAACTGAGTCAAATTTATATTTTAAAGCTTTTCATTTTCAAAACATATTAATAGATACCTTGGAAAGCTTGCTTCCCCCCACTTTCTCCTCTATTGCAAGTTATGCTATATCTGTTAAACATGTGAAATTCTTCTATTTCCACAATTATCATCCTGCACAACAAAACTTAGGTGAAAAAAATGAGAAAGAGAACAAAATACAAATAAAAACAACAACAAAAATAAAAAATACTATGTTGTGATCCACACTTAGTGCTCACATTCCTCTTTGGGTGCCCGTGGTTCTTTCCATCAAAAGCCATTGGAACTGGCCTGAATCATCTCACTTTTGAAAAGAGTCACACCCATCAGAATTGATCATCATATAATCTTGTTATTTTTACAATGTTCTCTTAGTTTTACTCACTTCAGTTAAGAACAGTTTATGTAAATCTCTCCAGGCTTTTCTGAAATCATGCTGCTGATCATTTCCTATAAAACAATAATATTCCATAATATTCATATAGCATATATTCATATTATTCAGCCATTCTCCAACTAATGGACATACATTTAATTTCCAGTTCCTTGCCACTACAAAAATGTTTACTACATTTTTGTACAAGTGAATTCTTTTCCTTTTTTTAAATAATCTCTTTGGAATATAGGCCCAGTAAAGAAATCGCTGGGTCAAAGTATGCATAGTTTTATAGCCCTTTGGGCAAAGTTCCATATTGCTCTCCAGAATGGTTGAATCAGTTTACAAATCCACCAACAATGTATTACTGTCCCAGTTTTCCTGCATCCTCTCCAACATTCATTATTATATTTCCCTGCCATATTAATCAATCTGAGGGCTATGTAGTAGTTTCTTAGAGTTGTCTTAATTTGCATTTCTCTGACCAATAGTGATTTAGAGAATTCTTTCTTATGACTAGAAATGGGTTTAAATTTCTATACCTGAAAATTGTCTGTTCATAATCCTTTTTCATTTGGAGAATGTCTTGAATTCTTATAAATTTGAGTCAAATTTCTGTATGTTTTACAAATGAAGCATTTATCAGAATCCTTGAATCTCATTTTCCCTCCCCATTGATTGCATCCCTTCTAATCTTATCTGCATTGTTTTTATTTGTACAAAAACTTATGAGCTTAATATAATCAAAAAGATCTATTTTCATTCCATAATGTACTTCTTTGGCCACAAATTCCTTCTTTTCCCACAGAACTGAGAAGTAGACTAATTTTTTTATTTTTCTAATTTGCTCATGGTATTAGGGAGTCAACTTTATAAGAATACAAGTCATTCCCCAATTGATAAATAGTCAAATGATATGAACAGATAAATTTCTGATGAAGAAATTAAAGTAATTTTTAGTCATATGAAAAAAATGCTCTAAATCACTATTGATTAGAAATAAATAATACAATAATAAAATAATACAACATGACACAATAGGATTTATACCAGGAATGCAGGGCTGATTCATTTTTAGGGAAAATATTAGCATGATTAACTTACATCAATAATAAGACTAAGAGAAATCACATGATTACATAATATATGCAGAAAGAGCATTTGCCAAAATTCGATGCCCATTTACAATAAAAAACACTAGAGAGCAAAGGAATAAATGGAGTTTTCCATAAGTTGTTAAGTAGCATCTATCTAAAACTATCAGCAAGCATCATATGTAATGAGAATAAAATAGAAGCATTTCCATTAAGATCAAGAGTGAAACAGGGTTGTCCCCTATCACCTTTACTATTTAATATTGTATTAGATGTTTTAGCTTTAAATATGGAACTGTGCCCAAAGGACTATCAAACTGTGGATATGCATTGATCCAGCAGTTTCTCTACTGGACCTGTATCTCAAAGAAATCATAAGAAAGGGAAAAGGACACACACATTCAAAAATGTTTGTAGCAGCCCTTTTTGTAGTGGCAAGCAACTGGAAACTGAGTTGGATGGCTATCATTTGGAGAATGGCTGAATAAGTTATGGTATATGAACATTATGTTGTATTATTTTTATAAGAAATTATCAGCAGGATTATTTCAGAAAGTTCTGGAGAAACTTACATGAACTGATGCTGCAAAGTGAGAAGAACCAAGAAAACATGGTACATAGCATTATTGTGATTATATGGTCTTGTGATAGAAAGAGCCACATGTATTCAAGTGGAAACATACATATGCATTTATATACATATATTATATTTTAAAGTTTTCCAAAAGAAAATGCCATAAATAAATCATATAAGTATATAAAAAGACATATAAAAATTCCTTGATTTAACACTTTAGATTTGAATCTACTAATAGTACCTCATTATATTATGATTTAAAAAAAAAGTAACCATTCATTTTCTTCACCTAGTACTTAAATTTAACTAGTTGAATGAAAGCAAAATAATATTGTTTTACTAAGACAAAACAGGAATACACAGAGATTTCAATCTTTTAATTTGTTTTTGGTAGGAGAAAGTCTTGACTTGTTTTTGCATCACTCAGCTGGACCAAAAAAAAAAAAAAAGAGTGCCTTTTACCACAAATTAAAATTGCACAAACCAAAAAAAAAAAAAAAAAAAAAACAGTAGCATATATATGATATGCACAATGTGTGTTATATCTGTGGATATATATTTGTGTATATTCTCATCTTAGTTTCTAAGGCAAGTAAGTGGAATCATATATCAGAAGCTGGAAGTGATTCCCTCATTTTAAAGATGAGGAATTTGAGATCCAGAGAGATTGTTATATGTTTAAGATCACACACAGTGACAAAGTTAGGATTTGACTGAATCACCATTTCAGAAGCATTCTTGGTCATGCTTTATCTCATTTTCAACTTCAGCAGTGTCCATCATTACCATGCTAGCAGTATTGCTCCTTCAAAGGAATCTTTTACTTTCCCCCCCAGATTTATTTTCTTCCTTTCTTAATTTTATTAGCTCCTGTTTTATAATATAAACTGATTAAGTGGAAGTATTCAAAGAATGGGAGATTCCTTTTATTTTGGAAGACTTAGTCAAAAATATGGAATGAAATCATTTTGTCTTATTTGCCTTCATCAACTCTCTAATTCTACTTCCTGATTAAAAATATTATAGCATGATGTTTGTTAGCATTTTGATGCATATATCAAAAATTAAAAAACCTAGTCTGATAACCTCCAAAGAGTTCCATTCTTTATAAAGATATTTGTTTAAAATTAATGATTAATAACTAGTATGTATTAAAATCTATATCAAATTATATATAGATGAGTGAATAGTATAGGTTTTAAATTCTTATTTCCTTCTCTATCTCTTATCTAGAAACATTCTCAGGATGGTAATCTAGGGAAGTCAACAATCACAGGAAGAAGTTGTTTTGCTTTCTTTCAAAATAACCCCTATTTTTATGTCTGTGGAAAACTATCTGGATTCAATGGCAGATACAATAAAATGACAAAAGATAAGGAACTTAATGAAATGTGAGAACTTTATTTTTTTTGACATACCATCAAGGAAATATTTCATATTAAAAATAGAGGAATTCTTCTTGCTATTGGTTAAGGGGAATTGTTGACACTGTCAAATAACCATGATATGTGAGTGTTCTTTGGCTTGACAGGGATTTTTTTTAGAAATTTCACTGTGCTTGGTTAATTCCTACAATTGGTTGGACAGAAAATAGAAAAGAGGATTTTGATAAATGTCTACATCTAAGAATGAAACTTTACATATTCTTAGGACCTACCAATGCAGATTATCTTTCTCTCTTATTTTTAAACTATCAAGTTCTGTAGAGAACCATTGTTAATGATTTTTCAAGAAATAATTTTAGAGATTTACCAGAGTTAAAAAGCATAATTTATATGAAAAAATTTGAGCGCAAATTTTTATTTCTTTGACCATTGATCTTTTCTCACTTTAGGAGTTTATATTCAAGTGATATTCAGTTTTCCATAGTTTGGGCCAAAGAGGATTTATTCTGAGGAAATAAGATATGCTATTCTCTATTGATAACTTAATGCAGTGATGCAACAAAATAAAAAAAAAAATTGCCCTTCTCTTTTTAATAATTGACCACACGAGAACTGCATGCAGATCTACTCTGCAATTTAGACTTTGCAGGTGTTGAAATCTTTATTTCATAAGCTACAAATCGGCTTAGACATATTTAGTAATTACTGTGTTAATACAGAGTAATTGCACAGCTAGTTCTTTCTTTCAAATTATATGGTAGTTACACTTGGAATTACCATAAAAATGAAGAACTTATAGTTGCAAATAAATGATTGCCTTATAATTACAAAATAATTACATAGTTATTTAGGCCTGGAGAGATAAAGCATTGTATAAAATTTGTATACTTGGCCATTGGAGTTTTTGAGGTTCAGAGTATCAGGTCTTTGAAAAATTTTTCTGAGTATTTTTGAAAATTCTTAAAAACTTTTACTCCTAGGGCAGTAGCCTTAGGCAATAGCCTTTCTCATTAAATAGCCATTTGCAGTGACCCCAAGTTATTCCTCTGTGAAAATTAAGCTGGTAATTGCAATAGAATTGTTTTGCTGGCTCACCCTGTGGAGACCTGCTTGGCAATGTAATTCGAGGAGAAACTGCTTTTTAAAAAGGATGTTTTCCCATTCCCATGGTTCATATTCATTTTGGCAACAAGGAATTAGACCAATATAATAATAAGTTTGTAGTGTTTCCAGAGATTTGGAAGGCTTGTCTTCAAAACTTTATCTTAATATAATATTATTTGTAAAACATAATTTCAAAGAAATTTTAATTGTGTCAAAAATGGAAGCATATCCCTTGGAATCATAAATGAAAATACAATATTTGAATAATATTTTATCTTGCCACTTCAATTTCTTTTGATTTTTGAAATTATATTTATAAGGAATGGAGGTGATTTTCCTGTTGAGAAACTTTGTTTTATTTCTTCTATGAAACTACTATAAAAATAAGTACTATTTGATACCTTGGAATTTTTCCCAATAAAATTTTAATAATTATTTTCATATTCATTCTTCACTTATGATTACATCTGAGCAACAAAAAAAGAATTTTAAAGTCTTAATTATAAACTGCCTTTGATCTCTAATTGAAATAAATTGTGCAATTATGAAATACATTGGATATTGAGAGATTTTACAAATTGAAATATCCAAAAGGAAAATAAATGAATGTTATATTATAGTCTTTATTTACCTTTTTCTAAAAATCTTTCTACTATTAAAAAATCTACTCCTATTAATTTCTTTTGAAAATGGGAATTTTTGTGTTTGACTCACCTTTTTTTCTCCTATTCATTTCATCAAAGATAGGATTCACATTGTAACAATTTGTTACATTGTTAAATGTTAGAAATTTTTTGTAGACTCTTTGAATTCATCTTTATTATAAGTTCCTTTTGAGATAATTTTAAATTCTTTTGGGAGACATGGTAAAGAGCAGAGAGGTCTAAACAAATAAGACAAAAAAGTGCTTCTTTGTTAATATCTAAAATGTGATTTAGGGTCAGAATATTTTAATAGATATGACAAGTAGTATTATGAGATATCATTTCTTTATTTTCTAATTCCTGCCACTCAATCATGGATATTATGATTTATTTTTGAAACTGCATTTTTTGGTAGGGAAGAAAGAATACATGGCTCAGAGGTATTACATATAATTGAAAAGAAAGCATATTGCTCAAAAGGGGCTATTTTCTAGTTGTCAGAGCAGAATCACTGTTTTGTATAAAGAAAAACAAATTTATGCTTCAGATTCCCCTGTAATAGACACCTTGTTGAAATGCTACAATAGGATTCAAATGTAGACGTAAGTAAGCATATGAAAGACAGACTATGCTATGAGAAGATGCTATTGGAGAACAATGAAATTATTCACGTTGTTGTTCTTCAGTTTAAAATATGTCACCATTGTTTGGTGTATTATTCTCTGTGTGAATGAAAAGAGCAGTGCAAAATTGACTACTTCTTCCACAAAGAGTATGAGTGCAGACTACTTTTTGATTAATGCCTAAAGTTGCTATTTTGAAGTGCCTTTTGCTATATGTAAATAGGGCCAGAGACTTTGCTTGAAAATTTACCTTATTCCTGAGCTCAAAGAGCTCATAGAATATAGATCAAATCAAGCTAGAAGAAGCCTTGGAGATTGTCTAATTTCAACTTGTCTTTTTAACAGACATGTAAACTGAGGTCTAAAGAAATAGAATGACTTTCCTCAGAACACACTGAGAATTCAGTAACATGCCAAGTTCCATATTGTTAGTCAGTGTTGCAAAAGTTGCTCTCTATATTTAATCTCTTTTGTCACTAATTCTACTCATATTCAGAGTCTGAGGAAGAGGCAGAAAGAAGGGGAAAACAATTATTAAACATTTATTACATGCTTATAATTTATGACATTAGAAATAGTTCAGTGTTGTATGTTGTATGATGAAGTGCAAATGGTGCCTAAAATGAAGGAGCAAAGGTAATCTGAATTTGACCAGGTATATATATATGTATATATATATATATATATATATATATATATATATATATATATATATACAAACACCTCACAAACGGAGGTCATATATGCACATAAACATATTTGCACAAGTTATGCTACAGACAACATGATTTTGGAGATGCTACAAGACCAGTCAATAGAGAAATATCAGAGGGAAAGATATCACAATATTGGAGAAATGGAGAATTATTACTTTTTAAAGGGTCACGAAGAAGACCTCAATCAAGAAATCAATAAATGAGCATTTTAAAAACAGAGATTTGAGGGGAGATAGAATGAATTCTAAGCAAAGAATTATGACCCAGAGATGACAGGTGGGAAACAAATTGTAAAGAAGAAATGTCAGTTTAATTCAAGTTAAGAGTATATGAGGGAGTATAGAAATTAGTTTAGATTTATGTTGTAAAGGGGTTTAAAAATGTTAGGAATTCCATGCAGTCCAAGATTACACAAAAACTCTTTCAGAATTTTGTGGAAGCATAAAGTTGAGATAAAATTAGGGTAAGTAAAAGACAAAATTCAATTTGAAAAACCAGGATCATAATAAAAGACAGAAAGAGAACAATATCCAGGGATTCCATCTACCTCTGTGTCAGAAGATAGGGCCAGAATAATATCCAAACCTTAAGGGACCCATCTGATGGAGAAGTCAAGGCCAAATTAGGGCCCACTTAGGATGGTGAGAGTCCCATCAACGGCTAGACAAAAGGCCAGAGTATTGCCTTATGCAGAGCAATACAACCATCCCATTGCTAGTAGGAGATAGGGCCAAATCAGCCTCAAGACAGACTGTGCCTAAACCATAGCAGAAAATAAGACCAGAAATTCTTGAAGAATTCAGGATTGCAGGATTAAGCAGGTGATGTCCATACCATTCAGGGTTCTAGGAATTGAGTTTGCCTTAAATATTAACCCCAAATCCAAAATTGAGGCTCAAGATATGAAACAACAGATTAACATGTCAAACATAATTCAAAAATATTTTGGGTTGAAATGAGATTAATGGGGAAAACCTTAAGAAAAAAAAAAAACTACATAAGTCTTGTGACACAAATCTCAAGAGAGAATATCTTGGTTGTCACAATTATAATAGTACCTAGGAGTACCTCAAATAAGATATACATGATGGAATAATACCTAGGGAGGTAAAAATGGCAGGAGAATGAATAATTTACTGAGAATTGCATTCCTAAAATTTAGAATAAGCCAAAAAGAGAACCACTTCACAAGACAACAAGAAGTGTTAATATTGAAAAAGAGAAATTTTATGTTCAGAAGAATGACTAAGAAAGCAAGACAAAGAAAATTAATCTAATTATAATTGACAAATTATGACAAATAAACAAACAATGCTTAGATATCATATTAAGAGTCATGGAATTGTCCATAATTCCTAGAACCAGAGGGCATAAGAATCACGGAAAGAATCCTTCAGTCACCTCTTAAAAGAAACTACCTAGTTGAAAACTCCTTGAAGTGTTACAGGAAAAAGTCTGGAGCTTTCAGGTCAAAAAAAAAAATCTGTAAATGACTAAAAAGCAAAAATTCAAGTACCAAGAAACCATATTTGGGATAGCACAAGACATAAGGGCTACTGTCTTTTTTCAGTCAATAAGCACTTATTATATAACTTCTATATGTCAGGTATCATGCGTAAATACAAAGAAAGACAAAAACCCCATCATTAACAAACTTGCAAACTGATTGCACAACTATTATAAACAAATTTTCAATGAGAACAAATAAAAAATCATTTAAAAAGGAAAGTCTCTAGAATTAAGATGGATTGGGATGGATTTTTTATCAGTCTCCAGGAAAGAAAGGGAAGTCAGAAAGTACAGCTGAGTAGGAGAGTTTCAGGCATATGGAACAGCTCTAAAAATACTCACAGTTGAGAGAATTGGCAGATAGAATATTTCATTCTTGATACAGCAATTAGATCAGTGTCATTGTATCAAAGATCATATGGCAACTGTAAAGTATAAGGATACAGAAAAGTGATAGTCAGTGAATGCCAGAGGATTTTATACTTGTTCTGGAGGTGTAAAGAAGCTATTGGTATTTATTGAATAGGGGGTTGGCATGATCCAACTGGTGCTTTAGGAAAATCAATTTAGTGGGTGAATGAAGAATGGATAGGAGTGAAGAGACACTTGAAGTAGGCAGACCCATGAGCAGTGTATTGGAATAATCAAAGTATAAGAAGATGATGGCTTAAATCAAAGTGATAGCTGTGTCAGAAAAGAGGAGGAACAATTGACACCTTTTAAAAAGTGAAATTAACAGTACATGGTAAATCATTTGAAATAAGGGCATGGGTAGTAGTGGCTAAGCCTCATGAGAGCTGGAGAGGGGCACAGAAGTATATTAGGTACTGAGAGGCAGAAGGTTAGCATCTCACATGCACTCATCTGTTGGTTAGTGCCTTTGGGGTCAACACCATGAAGGCCTCCAGTAGTCAGGCATTGGCCACAGGCCAAGACAAATGAACCTTTACTGAGTTGAGAAATATCTGTCATAGATATCGAATGACCTAATTTCTTGTCATAATATACTAAGCACCAATCAAATGTTTATATGTAAAGATCAACTGCCACATCTACTTCTCTAAGACTCTCCAGAGAAAAGGAAAGATGTTCACTATCCTGGCTTGAAGCAAACAACTTTACAAAGACAAAGAGTTTAACTCATTGTTATTGGAGCTAAAGACTTCTAATGACTGAGGGATAGATACTGTATGAATACTATTCCTTAACTCTGCCAACACAGAACATTATTTAGGAAAAATTTTAAACTTGCAATATTCGATGAGGTAGATGCCATGGCATACAATGCTCAGAATGTCTTAAGAAAAGTGAATGAGAAATTTACAGAGAATAACAGGCTTTGCCTCATCTGTAGTTATCTGTCAAAGATCATTCCTTCCTTGCAGTCTCTATGTAGCCCCTTGATTCCTAAGCTTATGTTTTCTTGTCTGTATGATGGAATGAAAGTACTTTTCTCTAGTAGTGATATGCAAAAATGCATGAATATTTTGCAGAAAATAAATATGGTTTTTGGTAAAGTGCCGGACAAGACTGCATATACTGCACAGGATATTCACTCAAGTCTGCCATCGCCGACATTTTTCATTGAGTACTGAACCAGAGCTTTATTGTAGCCAACAGGAATATCATAGAACCAAAAATTTGAAGAATTGGCAATGCATGATATTTTGAGAGAGATGTACTTATTTGTATATTGAGTTGACTTTCTACCTCTAGTACAAATATATTTACTCATCAAAATGGCAGACATTGAGCATACTTGGTATTGGCAAATGGGAGAAAAGTCAGCAAATTTCCCTCAGTGTTGCTTTTAAAGTCATCTGAGATTTAATTTTAGTAGAAGCCTGACTCCCAGGAACTTTAAAAAAAAGCTCAAGCTTTGAGCAATGATTTTTTAAAAAAAGAAAAGACAAAGGAAGGAAAGAAAAAGAAAGAAAAGAAAAGCCAAGACAAGATAAAGACTCATTTCTTACTCTTGGAATGAATCAGTAGACCCAGGCATAGAAATGTTAATATGCAAATATTAAGTTTTCACATTTGAGTCATAAGGAATTAAAAAAACATTTAAGTGTTACATGTGCTGCACTATTTAGAGTAGGAATGCATTTAAAAAAAATGTTTCATGGACTAATATTTCTAGTTTAGTGAAAGCATTTTTGCCCTCCTGCTGTTCTAATAGAAGGAAACTAGTATGTGTGTGCCCTGCAAATGTCCCAGAGAATAATGTTTGTGTCTTATGTGCAATCTGTAATAATGTCTTTTATCTATTTATTGTTATTAGGTTTGTGGTTGAACAATTTTGTACTTTAAAAATGAGGAAGAAGGAAATGAAATCCTGAGAGATTATGAAGAATTTAGGATGAAATCTTTTTTGGCAAAGAGGAGGTGGCTAGGGTGAGAAAGAAATGAGAACTCCAAAGGAGTAGAGAATAACAAGATGAGTAGAAATATTCAAATAACGATCAAAACTATGAATATGAAAGAAATGAACTCATAAGAGGATTTCAGAATGCATTAAAAATGAAGAAAAATTTCAGAACGGATTAAAAAACAGAGTCACTGGGCACAGATTTTTACTTCTGGTAATTGTTTCTCATATTTTCTGTATATAGTTAGATTGTATATAGTTGTTTGCGAGTTTTTTTTTTCCCATTACCGTTTTTGAGGTCAATCATTGAGTGATTGATATAAATATATGAAGGAAAAGCTAATGAAAATTGAGGGAGAAAGGGATGTCTAAACAAGAATAGTGGGATACCTTAATATTTTCTTTTCAGGTTTTGTCTAAACAAATCAAACAAACATATAAACAAGAAAGAAGAAAAAAGCTTGAATGAAACTTTAGAAAAATTAGAGCTATGTCTGATAATGAATGCAGGTAGAAAGGAATTTATATTTATATAAAAATGTATGTGTATACATATATGTGAGTATGTATAAATCAGTCTTCCACAACAATTTTACCAAAAACATGATATATGCTTTTTATGTATCTAAACACATTCACTTATACAAAGATTGTATGTTTAAATATATGTATAGTACACACACACATTTATACATCCATACACATGCAGGTTAATTTGCAGACACAAATACATAAACATTTAGATATTTTCAATTATTTTCTATTCATATATATGTAAATTATATATTCAGACATATTATGTTTATATGTTCATATACATGTACATATAATACATGTGCACATACATATAGAAAAACAATTGTATATACATTGCATACATGTGAATATGTGCATCATATGCATATGTACACATATACAGAGAATAATATGGCAATTCAAAAAAGTAAAAAGAAAACAGTAATGGTGAATAACCAAAATTACATAGTTTTATTCTTTTAAGAAAGGAAAATTGAGAAAATGACCTATTTGTATTAAAAATTTTGTAATAACTCTTTTTGAACTGCCAAAGTATTGGAAGGTAAGAGAATGCCCATCAATTGAAAATTGGTTGAACAAGTTGTGGTATATGATAATAATGAAATAGTATTGTGTTATAAGAAATGACAAACAGGCTAATATCAGAATAAAACATAGAAAACCTTTCAAAAACTAATACAAACTGAAATGAGCAGAACCAGAAGAAGATTGTAAAGTAATGGCAATATTGTATAATGATCAACTGTGAATGACACCTTTTCTCAGATATAATAATACAAGAGAAAGCCAAAGAATTAGTATTGAAAAATGCTATCCAGCCCCCCAAAAATTGCTGATAAAATCTGGAAGCAAATTGAAACATGCAATTTAACACTATTTTCCATGGTTTTTTTTCCTCCTCCTTTGATTTTCTCTCTTCTTCAATGGTATGTTTAATATGGAAATTTACTTTGCATGATTGCACACACATAACCAAAATTATATGCCATTTCAGGGAAGGAGGAAGAAAAATTGAAATTGAAATTGAAATTGAAAATTTTTAAAAATGTATGATATTTATTTTACAAGTAACTGGAGGAAAAAAAAAAACCAAAACAGGTAAATCAAATTGTTCCTATCAAAAGTGGGAAAAAGGATTCTTGAAAAATTCTAAATGAAGAAATAAAGAAGTTCAGAAGATTTTATTTTGCACAGTTATATAACAAAATTGATAATTTATATTAAGTTGCTCTATCCTTATTAAAGTATAAAATGCTCAAATTAACAGAAGGGATATAAAGCAATTAAAAATGTTATAAAATTTTCTTAATGATATAATGAAAATTCAAGTGAATTTTCCATCAAAATTTTCAAAATAAGTTCTAATATTGCATACATCATTTATAAAAATAGAAAAATTATTCTCTACTTATTTTTATAATACAAATATAGTTGTGATATTCTTATCAATAAGAGAAAAAAACAAAAATTTCATAAATTTTTATGAACTTTGAGACAAAATTTTTGATGAAAATATTAGCAAATTTAATATGAAAACACATTTTACCCCGATTATACAATATCAACAACTTGGATTTATAAGAGAATGCATGCTTGATGTGGTATGAGAGGGTACTAAACAAAATAGATTGCGTAAATAAGAGAAATAACAAAATTTTTGTGAAGGTTTCAACAGCTGTTTTCTGAAAAGATTTTTGAGAAAATATATTGTTTCGCTTAAAATAACAAAATGAAAATATGAGAAAGCATAGTAACTTGAAAATTATTATCCATTTAAATCAAATGACAAGAATTACAAACAGAATGTTTTAAAAATATGTTAATGATGGGATAAAGCAAAAGTTATCAATATCACCAATAATGTATAATGCAATAATACAGTGCTGGAAATGCTAGCGGTAGCAGTAAGAAAAATAAATCAATTGAAAAACTTTAATAAAAAATGAACTAGTATTATCATTTCATAGCAATATGGTGACATATAAGGAATAACCTAAGTAATGCATAAAAATTATTGGAAACAATAAATTTAACTGAGTTGCAGGATATAAAGTAAATTGATATAAAGGGCCAGCTTTTTAAAAATATTACCAACATGACCCAACAGAGATAGAAAAATTATATTGAAAATAATTATAAAATTCCCAAATATCTGAGTGTTTATCTATAAAGATACACTTGGGATCTATATGAATGCAAACAAAAAAAAAATACTATAAAGAAAGAACGACAGACTTAAAGTGAAAAAAATATGGAGGGGGGGAGCCAAGATGGTGAAGAAGGCATACACGACTCTCTCAGCTCCTCTCATTCCCTTCATAACCAACTATTTAATACAGCCTCAAAAAGAGCTCTTCATTGCTTAAATTCATGAAGATTAGAAGCACTACAACTGACCATGCCATGTCAATCTGGAAGATTGCCAGGAAAGGTTTGTCCTGAGGGGCCAGGAACAGACTAGCACAGGCAGCGAGAGACTAGTGTCCTGAGCAGACCAGGGGCAGGGGTGATCTCTGTGGCTAGAAAAATTATAGAGACCAAGCTGCTATAGACTAACTGCTCTGCCTTGACTACAAAGCAGTAAACTGGCAGAAAAATTAAAACCTAAAACAGAGGGTACTCTAAAAAATGCCAGAACCTAATGAGATCTGGCTGTAACCACTCAAACCCGAAAGTGACTCAGACAGCCCTGCAGCCACATCCTGCAGTTTGGGGCTTTTGCTGGGAGGGAGGGAGAGGGGGCAATTACAAATCTGCATGGCAGGGGGGCACAACCTGGGTAGCACATAGAACTTCCCCAGCAGACTGTGCTTCCTGGGCAGACACTTCCAGTCCCTGCAAATCCATTCACTGCTCATTTGCTAATACTCACAGCCCCAGGGCGGGATTTGGCTTGGGAAATGAAACTCTCACTGCTCAGCCTCTAGCCCCAAGGCAGTTGTTATCTCACACAGCTGGGGTTCTTTGCAGGGCACTTTCCCAGCTCAGCCCTGCAGGCCTGAGTTATTCCCGGGTGGGGAACTCTTTCCCAGAGCACTCCAGTACCTCGCTGCTTTTTGTAGCGGGCTGGCAAGACAGCTTTCCGTCCATGCACCTTTCACTACTCTGCAGAGGAAGCTGGTAACCTCCTGCTCTGAAGGCAGACCTTACAGGCTTTAACAAAATGAGTAAAAAAATAAAAAGAATGATTTATAGTTTCTATACAGAAAGAGAAAAGCTTTTCAACCCTGAAGAGACTAATAGCAGACAGTCTCCAGACGATTGTTGATCTCCAATACAAAAGGCTCTCCTAGAAGAGACTATTAAAAACCTTAAAAGAGAACTAGAAGAAAAATGGGGAAAAGAAAGAGAAGCTATGCAAGAGAACAACAACTTCCTAAAATGTGAATTAGAAAAGATAAAAAAAACTCCCAAGAGGTGCAGGGAAACAGAATTTGCGAATTGGAAAAAGAAAATAACTCACTAAAAAAAAAAAAAAATAGTGAAATAGAAAAAAATTCCATAGAGCAAAACAGCTCAATTGGACATATACAAAAAGAAGTAAAAAAAGCTAATGAAGAAAATAACTTGTAATGGGTTGAGGCTTCAGTTGATACACTGAGGTCCCAAGCACGTGAAGCTAAATAGTAATTGGACCATACTCTATTAATATATATGCTTGGAGAAAGAATGGCCCCTGCCACTCTTTGTGCAGGTCCTGATGTGTTGTATAGGAAATGACGTTTTTGGTGGGTGGAGGCAAGGGAGTGGAAAGGGAAGAGGGAGGAGAGACTGCAGGCTGGCGTCTTGACATAGCTGCTTGCATTGCTACTGCGACGGCCCTTCATCTCCGATCCCCTCTCTGCTAGCTGGCTTCCTATCGCAGCTGCCCATATTGCTATCGCAATTCTTCTCACCCATATTGCTATTGCAATCCCCCCTCACCTCTACTGAGAATAAAGATTGAAAATTTTTCCCTTAACCTGAATTCCTGACTCTGGCTGATTTTAAATATGTGGTCATCACAATAACTCACTAAAAATCAGAACTGAACAAATAGAAATGACTGATTCATTGAGACATCAAAAATCAGTCAAGCAAAACCAAACAAATGAAAGATTTGAAAAAAAGTCAAATATTTACTTGGAAAAACAACAGACCTGGAAAATAGATCTATGAGAGATAACCTGAGGATCATTGGACTACCCGAAAATTATGATGAAAAAAAGAGCCTATATACTATTTTACAGGAAATCATCAAAGAGAACTGCCCAGAAGTAATAAAACTGGAAGGTAAAATAGGCATTGAAAGAATTCACCGAACACCTTCTGAAAAAGACCCTAAAATAAAGACTCTGAGGAATATTGTGGCCAAACTTCAGAATTTTCAGACTAAAGAAAAAATTTTACAAGCAGCCCCGAGAAAACAGTTCAGATACCGAGGTGGCACAATAAGGGTCACACAAGATCTGGCTGCCTCAGCATTAAAGGATCAAAGGGCCTGGAATCAAATATTCTGAAAGGCAAAAGAGCTTGGAATGCAGTCAAGAATAAACTACCCAGCTAAGCTGAGTATTTTTTCCATGGAAGAAGATGGACATTTAATGAAATAGAGGAATTCCATTTGTTTCTAAGGGAAAAAACAGACTTAAACAAAAAATTTGATTTCCAACAACAGGACTCAAGAGAAGTAGAAAAAGGTAAAAGGAACTTTTGAGAATTGTATTTCTGTTGTGCATATACATAAAAACCATATGTGTAATTTGATTTTACTGATATAACATAAAAAAAGGAAGTAAAAATGGAAAGGGGATAATGTCAGAAAAAGGGAAAAGGGGAGATAAAAAGAGGGCAACTACATGTGACAATGAGACAAAGGAAACCTATCATATTTGAGGGAACTTAGAGGGGGGGGAAATTGTGTGAATTCTACTCTCATCAAAGTTGGCTCAAAGAGGAAATAATTGACATATTTGTTTTACAGAGATTCTTCTCTCACTTCATTAAAAAGTGGGAGAGAAAAATGGAGAAGGAAAAAGAGTAATAAGGGAAGGATACAAGAAAGGGGAAGGGAAGGGAGGAGGAAGGGATACTAAAGAAGGAGAGCTGTGTGACATAAGTGGAACCAATAAGTTTAATACTAGGGAAAAAGGGAAGGAGGGCAAGAAAAAGAATAGTATAATCTGGGAATATTAGGATGGCAGAAAATACAGAATTAGTCATTTTAACCATAAATGTGAATGAGATGAACTCTCCCATAAAGAGGAGGCAGATAGCAGACTGGATCAAAAGTCAGAACCCTACAATATGTTGTTTACAGGAAACACATTTAAAACAGGGAGATACATACAGAGTAAATGTAAAAGGCTGGAGCAGAATCTATTATGCTTCAGGTGAAGTCAAAAAAGCAGGGGTAGCCATCCTTATCTCAGATCAAGCAAAAGCAAAGATTGATCTAATTAAAAGAGATAAAGAAGGAAACTATATCTTGCTAAAGGGTATTATAGACAATGAAGCAATATCAGTATTAAACATATATGCACCAAGTGGTATAGCAACTAACTTCCTAAAGGAGAAGTTAAGAGAGTTGCAAGAAGAAATAGACAGCAAAACTATAATAGTGGGAGATCTCAATCTTGCATTCTCAGATTTAGATAAATCAAATCGCAGAACAAATAAGAAAGAAATTAAAGAGGTAAATAGAATATTAGAAAAAATAGGTATGATCTATCTCTGGAGAAAACTGAATGGTGACAGAAAGAGTATACATTCTTCTCAGCAGTTCATGGAACCTACACAAAAATTGACCATATATTAGGACATAAAGATCTCAAAATTAAATGCAGGAAGGCAGAAATAGTAAATGCTTTCTTTTCAGATCACGATGCAATAAAAACTACATTCATTAAAAAGTTAGGTGTAAACAGACCAAAAAGTCATTGGAAACTAAATCTCATCTTAAAGAATGATTGGGTGAAACAGCAAATTATAGACACAATTAATAATTTCACTCAAGATAATGACAATGGCGAGACATCATACCAAAATTTATGGGATGCAGCCAAAGTGGTAATAAGGGGAAATTTTATATCCTTAGAGTCTTACTTGAATAAAATAGATAAAGAGAAGATCAATGAATTGGGCCTGCAACTTAAAAATCTAGAAAAAGACCAAATTAAACCCCCCCCCCCAATCAATTACTAAACTTGATTAATAAAGTTTGATTATCCTTTTGGCATAGTTTCAAATTTCTCTCTGGCATGGTTAAATTGGTTCACAACTTTTCTAACAATGAATTGGTTTTCCATTTTCCCATTTACTCTATAATATTATCACTTTCCTTTTTTGAGGGATAGCATATTAGTCAATCTGAAAATGTGAAATAGTATCTTAGAGTAGTTTTAATTTGTATTTCTGTAATCAAAAGTGATTTAGAACATTTGGTTCTAAATTCTTCATATGGGTATAAATAGCTTTAATTTTTCATCTGAGCATTGTTTGCTTATATCTTTGATCATTTATCAACTGGGAAATTGCCTGTATACTCGTAAATTTGATTGGGTTCTCTATATATTTGAGAAATAAAGCCTTTATGAGAGACGTGTATTACAAAGATTCTTTCCCAAATTTCTGCTTTCCTTTTAATTTTGTATTGACTTTATTTGGACAAAAGCCCTTTAATTTAGTACAATCAAAATTATCTATTTTGCATTTTGCTCTCTATCTCTTGTTTAGTGATGAATTCTTCCCCTCCCCATATGACAAGTACATTATTCCTTGATCTTCTAATATGATTATGGTGTCACCCTTTCTGTATAAATCATGCACCCTTTTTGACTTTACTTTAGTATACTATATAAGATGTTAGTATACACTTAATTTCTGTCTAATATTTTTCTATTTTGGCAAGCAGTTTTTGTAAAATAGTGAGTTTTTAGCCCAAAAGATGGGACTTTGTGTTTATCAAACATGAGATTAATATGATCATTACTATTGTGTCTTCTGTAGTTAATCTATTCCACTAATCTAACTCTTTATTTCTTAGTCAGAATGAAAGTTTTGATGATTATTACTTTATAATATAGTTTGATATCTGGTATTACTGGGTCAGATTTCTTTATATTCTTTCCCATTAATTCCCTTGATATTCTTGACCTTTGGTTCTTCCAATGGAATTTTGATAATTTTTCTAACTATATAAAATAATTTTTTTTATTCTTTGATAGATGTGGCACTGAAAAAGTAAATTCATTTAGGCAGAATTACATTTTTTATTATATTGATCTGGTTGCTTATGAACAATTGATATTTTTCTAATTGTTTATAACTTATTTGTGTGAAAAGTGTTTTGAGATTATGTTCATATAGTTCTTGGGTTTGTTTTGGCAAGTAGATGTCTAAGTTTTCTGTATTCTTTATAGTTATTTAAAATGGAAATGGTGAGAGTCTTAATCATAGCAAATAACAACTAAAACCATTATATATAAATATATCTTTTTCTTAACCATAGTTTGCTTGGAGGTGGTGAGGAGGATGAAAGGTGGAAAAGAAATAAAGTGAAAAAGAAGTCCAGCAGAAAACAAACAATTTGGGGAAATAAGGAAAAAGATGGGCTCTCATGAATATGACATCTTCTTCTGATATATATATATATATATATACATACATACATATATATATGTGTGTGTGTGTGTGTGTGTGTGTGGTTGTGTGCATGTGTGTGTGTGTGTATGTGTGTGTGTGTGTGTGTATGCTTGCTTTTTTGAACTGAAAATTTGTTATGTAGTTTGAATTCATGCTAATGTTCTACTGGGCATATAACAATGTTCTCTTTTGTTTTATTTTGCTCTGTATACCTTTTCTGGTTTTCTTTTTTTATTCCATTTTTTATATAAAATAAAAATATGAAATGCTTATACTAATAGTTCTTATTGTTAAAAGTTAGAAGGTAGAGCCAAGATTATGGAAAGTAAACAGGTCTGAGTTCTTCCTGGATGCCCTCAGGTCAAAGCTCTGAATGAATTCTGAAGTGACAGAATCTACAAATATTTGGAGTATAAAACATTTTCAGCAGAAACTATTTTGAAAGAACTTCAGGAAAGGTCTGTGGGGTAGTGAGATTGGGGATGAAATTACAAGCCAGCACAGGCAATCTGAAACACAATGCAGTTCAGGGACACCTAGGGCATACTGGGGGAATTTAGTGGGAGCCTCATAGCCAAATTATAGCAGCGTTTGTTACTCTATTCTGGTTTGGAAGTCAGTGGATCAACAGATTAGCTGTTGAGATCACCAATGCAACTACAGAAGGCAAATATCCATTGAGATCAAGATTAATGTAGGAATTGACCATAATTACCCAGCAGAGGAAGTATGTCAGCAGGACAAGATCCAGGGCAGCATAATGCTGTTGCCTGTAGAGGAAGTTTAGCAAACCTCCCCTTTGCCCTAATAGCAAATGTCAACCATTAAAAATTATCAAAATCTCCAAAAGAGCTCTGAGAATAGATAAGTTTTATGGAGACAGAGAAGAACATATCTCAAACATTGGTGACATGGGAAAAAAATCTCCAAATGAAGTCTCAAAGAGTGGTATAAATTCATCTCCATCTCACAAACATCTTTTGGAAGAATTTTTTAAAATCTCAAAAGAGATAGAAGAGGTAAGAAGAAAAATAGGGAAACGAGAGCTCTGGAAAAGGAATCACAAATTATCTGAAGAAAATCACTCCTTAAAGAATACTATTGGTGAAAAGGAAAATGAAATCAAGTACTTGAAAAACATATTTCTGAAATGGAAAAAAAATCCAATGAAGAAAACAACTCATTTAAAAGTTCAAATGGCCAAATTCAAAAGGAGAAGTAATTTACTAATAATTAGAATTGATCAACTGGAAGCAAATGACTCAATGAGACATGAAGAATCAGTCAAAGAAAACAACAAAAAAAATGAAAAACAGAAAAAATGTAAAATATCTCATCAGTAAAGCAACTGACATGGAAAATAGATCCAGGAGAAACACTCTAAAATGTATCAGACTTCCTGAAAGCCACAATGAAAAAAAAAAAAGAGCCTGGACAAAACTTTCAAGAAATCAAGGAAAACTGCTCTGATATCCTAGAAACAGAGGGTAAAATAGCCATCAAAAGAATCAACTGATCATGTCCTGAAAGTGACCCCAAAATCAAACATTGTAACTAAATTTCAGAATTATCAGATCAAGAGGAAATGCTATAGGCAGCTAGAAAGAAACAATTCAAATATAAAGGATCACAATCAACATTGCCCAGGACCTAGCAGTTTCCACTTTAAAGGATTGAAGGGCTTGCAATAAGATGATTATGGGCAGAGTAACTTGGATATGTTTAACTCTTGAGATCTGTATATTTGTTAGGGGTATACTTAAAGAGTATAGATATAATTTGACTTCACTGTGATGTTATAAAAAAGAAACAATGGATAGTAAAGGGATTGTTTTGGAAGAAGAGGGAAGAGGAAGTAAAATGTGATAATTTTCATCATATGAACTGGCAAAAAAGACCTATTATAATTGAGGGAAAGAAAGGATGAAAAAGTACATTAATCTCATTGGATTTGGCTCAAATTTAGTTTAATATAGACATATATAGTTTAATATAGAAACTTGTCCAATCTTTTAGGGAAGTAGGAAAAGAAAGGGGGAAAAATGAAGAGTTAATAAAAAGGAGAATAGAAATAGAAGGGAAATAGGAAAAGAAAGAGAGAAGGGGTTGTAAATTGGGAGGACATATTGAAAGAGGTGGTAGAAGCGAAACAGGTGGGGAGGAAAAAGGGGAAAGACAAAAATATAACTTGAGGAAAATAAGATGGTGAGAAATAAAGAGTTATTAATTTTACCTGTGAATGTGAATGGGACAAACTTTCCCTTAAAATAAAAGCAGATAGCAGACTGGATTAAAAGCCAGAATCCTACAATATATTGTTTACAAGAAACATATTTAAAGTAGATTGAAATATACAGAGTAAAGGTAAAGGATGGAGCAGAATCTATTATGTTTCAGGTGAAGTAAAAAAAAAAAAAAAAGCAGGGGTTGGTATCCTGATCTTAGATCAAGCAAAAGCAAAAATTGATCTAAGTAAAAGAGATAAGGAAGGAAACCATACCTTGCTAAAGGGTACCATTGATAATGAATCAATATAAATGTTAAACATATGTGCATTAAGTGATATAGCATTCGACTTCATAGAAAAGAAATTAAGAAAGTTGCAAGAAGAAATAGAAAGCAAAACTATACTAGTGTGGATGTCAACTTTGTTATCTAAGAATAGATAAATTAAACCACAAAATAAATAAGAAAGTAGTTAAGGAGATAAATAGAATTCTAGAAAAGATAAGTATGATAGACCTTTGGAGAATTTTAACAGAGGACAGGAAGGAATATTTATTTTCTCAGTGCACATAAAACCTATACACAAATTGACCATTTATGAGGACATAGACGTTTCAAAATCAAATGCAGAAAGGGAGGCTTAGTAAATATATCTTTTTAAGATCATGATGCAATAAAAATTACCTATAATAAAAAGGCAGGAGAAAATAGACCAAAAATCCATTGTAAAATAAATAATATGATCCTAAAAAATGAAACAACAAATCATAGATACAATCAATAATTTCATCCAAGAGACTGAAAATAACAAGACAAAATAACAAAGTTTATGGGATACAGCTAAAGCAATTCTCAGAGGAAGTTTTATATCTCTTGATGTTTACTTGTATAAAATAGAAAAAGAGAAGATTGATCAAATGGGCATGCAACTAAAAAAAAAGCAAAAAAAGAACAAATTAAAAACCTTCAATTAAATACTAAATTCGAAATTCCTAAAATAAAAGGGAAGTTAAATTAAACTGAAAGCAAGAAAATTGTAGATTTAATAAGCAAAAAAAAGTTGGTTTTGTAAAAACCAACAAAATAGATAAATCTTTAGTTAGTTTTATTAGAAAGAGAAAGAAGGAAATCATATTCTGAGTGTCAAAAAATGAAAAGGATGAACTTTCCACCAAGGAAGAGGAAATTAGAGCAAAAATTAGGAGTTATTTTGTCTAACCATGTGTCAATAAATTTGATAATTTAAGTGAAAAGGAATAAATACTTACAAAAATGTAGACTGCCCAGATTAATACATGAAAAAATAAATTACTTTAGTAGTCCCATTTTAGAAAAAAATAAATTGAAACAAATTATTAATCAAATCTATAAGAAAAAAAAGTTCAGGGCAAGATAGATTTACATGTGAATTTTATCAAATATTTAAAAAACAATTAATTTCAATACTATGCAAATATCTGGAAAAATAGCAAAGTAGTCCTACCAAATTCCCTTTATGACACAGATAAGATGTTGATACTAAAACCAGGTAGGATCAAAAGAGAAAGAAAATATAGACCGATTTCCCTAAGGATTTCTCTGATGCAAAAATTATAAATAAAAATTAGTAAAGAGATTACAGTAAATTATCCTTGGGCCCTTACACCATGCTCAAGTAGAAATTATACCAAGAATGCTAGGCTGTTCCAATATTAGGAAAACTATGAGAATAATTGATTAAATCAGTAACCAAACTAACAAAAATCATGCAATTATCTCAATATTTGCAGAAAAAGCATTTGACAAATTCCAACAACACCCATTTCTATTAAAAATAGTAGAAATTATTGGATTAAATGGATTTTCCTTAAAATGATTAATAATATCTATTTAAACTTATCAGCAAGCATCATTTGTAATGAGAATAAACTAGATATATTCCCAATAAGATCAGGGATAAAACAAGTCTTGCTCACTACTACCATTACTATATACATTAATGTATTGAAAATATTAGCTTTGGCAACAAAAGAAGAAAAATAAATTGAAAGAATTAGATTAGGTAATGAAAAAACAAATTAATACTCTTTGCAAATGATATGATGATATACTTAGAAAACCTTATGGAATCAATTAAAAACTCCTAGAAACAATTCACAAATTTAGTAAAGTTGTAGGATACAAAATAAATCCACACAAATCATCATCATTTTTATATATTATCAACTAAATCCAGGAGCAAGAGGTATAAAGAGAAATTCCATTTAAAATAACTGTAGAAGTTGATGGGTCATTTTCCAAATTCCATTTCATAATTAATGGTGCCGGATGGGGTCAACTTGATCAGGATCAGGGAGTTAAGGTTAGATCTAAACGACAAATAGGAGGGAGTATAGTATGGAGAGTAAGTGGAGGAATAAGTCTGGGACAGGTAATTACTGGAAAATATATCCAATATTGATTAGAGGAAAGGAAGAAAGGGCAGATGGTGGGATTGTTATCCAATAAAGCATCTTTCTGTTCAAGCTTTGCTTGTAGATATTTTAAGTCATTGCATTCTTCTGAGTTTGTGTTTTCACTTTCTTTGTCATCATATTAGCTTTCAATGATGATACTATATTGTTGTTTTGTTGCTTATTTGCCATTTCCCCACCTTTGCCAAGACTGTGGACATTATATTAAAATTGTATTCTAATTACTTTGAGGTGTTGGTGTGGATGTTGGTGGTCCTGGTGTAGGGATGACGATTCTCAACTTTAGGCTTTTATATCCTGCTCTTTTCACAGCTTACTCTGGGATACTGCAAATTTTGAGTATTCCTAAGTTGATATGATATAAAGATTTTCTAGTCATTGCTCTCCTGGTTTGTGCTTTAGTTCTTCTCTAGATAGGACCAGTGATTCTTTCTCATGTCAAGTGTTTCTTTACATCCTAGAAATGTGACATAAAACTGGTCAGTGGATAATGGAATTGCCAAATAACACCTTGTCTGCATGCCATTGTTAATAGAAAGGTTATCTATAATCTTTTTCTGACAAAGTGTTCAATCCCCTTACCATCTCTAGTTACTAAGCACTCATGACACTATTGCCTCTGAGGCCCACAATTGGTATTATTTCAATATGCTACATGCTTAGTGAGCCACAACCGTATTTCTATAGACATTTTTTTTTCTGTCCTAAGCTGTCCTAGGCTGGAGAAATCACTCATTCTGAATTTTTTGTTGTTGTTGTTGTTTTGTTTAGAGTTTGAGTTGACATATTAAAGATCATTTACAAGGAAATATTAGAAAACCTTGGGAAAGAATCACATAAGGCACCATGCTCAAAGACAGTGACCAGAACCCTGTCCCCCACTACAAAAAGCTTGGAAAAATCCCTGCTGTACTTCAGGGAAAGAGGCCAATTTTTAAAAAACATACAAAGTGTCTAAAGGAATGATCAAGAAACAGAACAGAACCTAGACCTGAGAAAGCTACAATGATGATTGGCAAGATCAAAACACCAACTAAAATAGCGCAAAATTCCTTTGTGTAAAACTTCAAAGAGAAATATGAATTATCCTCAACCCCCAAAAGCCTTCTTGGAAAAGCTCAAGAAGAATTTTAAATGTCAAATAAGAAAGAGAAAAAAAATTTGGGAAAAGAAATTATAGATTTCTTGGAAATCTTGCTTAGAAAAAGCTTAGAAAAGGAAGGACAAAAATTACTGAAAAAAAATCATAAAAATAAAATTGGCCAAAGGGAAGAAAAAATCCATTGAAGAAAATATTTCATTTAAAGGTAGAATTAGCTAAGTGGAAAAGTAGGTACAAAAGATAAGTAAAGAAAATAATTTCTTAAAATTTAGAATTGGGTAAATGGAAGTTAATGCCTCTATGAGATACTAAGAATCAGTCAAAATAAAAGAGTGAAAAAACAGAAGAAAATATAAAATAAAACACTTCCTCATTAGAAAATCTACTGATTGGGAAAATCAAGGAGACATAATTGAACAATTATTGGACTATTTTAAAGCCATGATCAAAAAAGAGCTACTGGATAATATCTTTCAAGAAATCATAAAAGAAAAATGCCCTGATATCCTAGAACCAGAACTTAAAATAGCTGTAGAAAGAGTTCATAAATCATCTCCTGAAAGAGACCCCCAAAATGAAAACTCCAAGGTGTATTGTAGCTTAAAAAAATCAATAAATTAGATGAAACTTTGATTAATTTGATTTTTTTTTAAAGAAGAGAGCCAAATTACCACTCTAAAAAATTAAAATGGTATATTGGATACCAATGAAAAGGAAATTAAACCAATAAATAGGAGCTATTTTGTCCAAATCTATGTCAATAAATCTAAAATCCTAAATAAAATGGATGAACATTTACAAAAATATAAATTTTCCAGGTTAAAGAAAAGAAAACACTTAACCCATTTTAAATAACATAATTAAATAAGTCATCAAGAAAATCTCTAAGAAACATATTTCCAGAGCCAAATGGATTTACAAGTGAATTCTACCAACCATTTAAAAAACAATTAATTCCAATACCATGTAAAGTATTTTAAAATGGCAAAGAATTTCTACCAGATTCTTTTTATGACACAAAAATAGTGCTGACATCTAAACTCAAAAGAGCCAAAAAAAGAGAAAGAAAATCACAGACCATTTTCCCTAGTGAATATTGATGCAAAAATTTACATAAAATATTAGAAAAGAAATTACAGCAATTTAACATGAGGATAATATACTGTGATCAGGTAGGATTTATACCAGCAATGCAGGGCTGATTATTATCAGGAAAACGTGCAGCATAATTGATGTTATTAATTATGAAACTAAAAGAATCATATGATTATCTCAAATTGATGAAAAAAAAAGATTTTGACAAAACACAGCTGCCATTCCAAGAAAAATGCTGAGAACATAAGAATAAATGGATTTTTCATTAAAATGATAGGTTGTATCTATTTAAAACCTTCAGGAAGTTTTATATGTAATAAAGATAAATAAAGTAGAAGTCTTCCCATTAAGAACAGATGTGAAGCAAAAATGTTTATTATTACCACTGTTATGCAAGATAGTACTAGAAATGGTAGCTTTAGCAATAAGAAAAATAAATTGAAGGAATTAGAACAGTCAGTGAGGGACAAAACTGTCACTTTTTGCAAATGATATAATGCTGTTACTAGGAAACGCTAGAGAATGAACTAAAAAACTTTAAACTATTAAAAAAAAGTTAGCAAAATTACAGGATACAAAATAAACCCACAGAAATCATCGGCATTTCAATATTTTATTAACAAAGCCAAACTTCAAGAAATAGAGAAATTCCATTTAAAATAATTGTAGATAATATAAAATATCTGGGAATCTACCTGCCAAGATAAACACAGGAATTACATGAGCACAAATATCAAACATTTTTCACACAAATAAAGTTAGATATAAATAATTGGAAAAATATCAATTGCTCATTGTTAGACTGAACATATATATATATATATGATACTATTTAAATTTACATGTTCAGTGCCACTACTATTAAACTATCAAAATTATTTTATAGTTAGAAAAATTAATAATAAAACTCATCTGGAAGAATAAAGGTAAAGAATATTAAATGAATCAATAACAAAAATGCAAAGGAAGGTAACCTACCCATATCAGATCTCAAACTATGGTACAAAGCAGCAATCATTAAAATTATCTCATACTGGCTAAGAAATAGAGTGGTGGATCAATGGAATAGATTAGGTATAAAAGACATGGTACTCAATATTTCTAGTTATTTACTGTTTGATAAATCCAAAGACTCCATATTCTCAGAAAAGAACTCACTGTTTGAGAAAAGCTGCTGGGATAATTGAAAAACAATAAGACAGAAACTAGGGATAGAAGAATATCTCATACCATGTATAAAACAAAAGGCAAAGCGGGTTCACGATTTAAATAGAAGAGCAAGACATACATTACTCACTAATCTATGGAGAAAGAAAGCATTTATGATCAAACGGGAGATAGAGAACAATATGAAATTCAAGATGGATAATTTTGTTTACATTAAATTATAAAAGCTTTTACACAAAGTCAATGCAATCAAGATTATAAGGCTAGAAGATAACTAGAAAACAATTTTTATTACCAGCATTTCCAATAAAGACTTAATTTCACAAATATATATATATAGAGAGAGAGAGAGAATGAAGTCACATTTATAAAAATAATCAATGATTATCTAAAGCATTTTAATAAATTATTGATTAGAGAAATAGAAATTAAAATGACCACTTCATGCCTATTACATTGGCTAATATAAAAAAAAAGGAAAATGATAAATGTTGGAAAGGATGTGGCACGATTGAAACAACAGTGCACTATTCATGAGGTTGTGAACTATTTCAACGGGAAATCAAACTATGTATACCCTGTAATCCAGCAACACCACTCCTATTTCTGTATCCCAAAGAGTTCATTAAAAAAGGGAACTACCTTCATATATGAAACTATTTGTAGCAACTCTTTTCATGGTGACAACGAATTGGAAATTGAAGGGATGTCCATCAATTAGAAAATGACTGACCAAGTTGTGTTACATGAATTTGATAAAATACTATAATTTTATAAGAAATGATGAGCAGGTGGATTTCAGAAGAACCTGGAAAAACTTGCATGAACAGATGGCTAATGAAGTTATTAGAACCAGGAGAACATTATATGCAGTAATACCAACACTGTACAGTGATTAACTTGGATAAACTTAGTTCCCCTCAGCAATAAAATGATCTAATAGTATTCCAAAAGACTCATGATAGAAAATGCTATATAATCCAGAGAAAGACCTAAGGCATCTGAATGCAAATTGAATCACAATATTTTCACTTTTTTTCTTTCTTTCTCAGGTTTCCCCCCCTTTGTTTTGATTCTTCTTTCACTACATGATCTATGTAAAAATGTTTAATATGATTATACATGTAAAACCTGTATCATATTGCTTGCCATCTTGGGAAAAGAGGTAGCAGGGAAGGAAGAAGAAAAAAAAATAATTGAAATGCAGAACCTCATAAGGAATTGCTGACAACTATCTTTATATGTAAAAATACTATCAAGTGAAAAAAAATAATGTAGTTATCTTGGTCACATGGATTTTTTTTAAATGGTGAAAGGAAAAAGTGAGATGTATGATGGTAATTTTGAATAAGACACTGTCATCAAAAGTTACAGCAATGTTAATCCTAATGAGCATAGATTTAGTGGTCATTGTCAGTAAGAAAGGAATTGAATGGAATTATACAATATATCATCTTTAACCAAAAAATCTGGCATCTTTCAAATACCTAATGATGCATGGTTTGATTTCTAGGAGTTCCAATAAAGATTGTATCCCAGTATTGTTATACTTTAATCCCTTATGTGCACTCTTCCAATCAAATAACTCTGGCCACCTGGCTCATTCTTCTTTCAATCTTTTTAGCTGTCCTGTTAGATAGCTACTACAGATGGTATTACCATGATTTCACAGATGAGCAAACATCCGCAGAATGGTTAAGTGAATCTTCCATCAACATGCTTCTAGTTGTTGTAAAAAGCAAAGAGCAAGATACTCCATCTCTTAGTTTCAGGCATTTTTTTCTGGATTTTTCCAATACCTGGCACACTTCCTCCTGCACTTCTACTATTGACTTCACTTCCTTCCTTTATGTACTAAGTGCAATTTCACCATCTAGATGAAACCTTTCCTAACCCCTTGTAATTCTAATGCCTTCTCTCTACTAATTATTTCATATTTTTTCTGTAAAAATTTTGCTTTGTATTGCATTTTGTTTGCATTTTGTCTCTTCCATTGGACAGTATGCTCTTACTGTATAGGAACACTCTTTTACCTCTTTTCCTATTCCCAGGACTTAGAAAAGTCTTGAAATCCAGGAGGATCTTAATGTTGATTGATTGATAACCTAATGAATAACAAATTCCTACTCTACAAATATTCTTTAAAATGTCTTTGATAATTTAGTAAACTATGACAGAATCATTATCATAGCCTGAACTGGTGACCATAATGACTTTGATGTGATTAACCCATAAATAATTAATATTTAAAAGCCTCCAAAGTATTGAGGAATCATAGAGACCTTACCAAAAAAAATCAGATTTACATGGACACAGAATTAATTACACATCACCCCTCAACATCCTATTGATAATATCATTATTCTGAAGATTCTGGGTTTTTTAGAAATCCCACAAAAGATGAACTTACTTCTTAATGTTTTAACTTGGTTACCAAAAATAATTATCCCTCCTGTGAAATAGTCCAATAGTATTAAGGATAAAACAATAATAGTAATATCATTTTTGTCTGAAATTCAATGATTGTAAGAAAAATATTTGGGATAATAATAATATGTATTTAAGCATTAAAATGTACTTTGCATACATTTATTCTTTTGATCTTTATAACTGTCCTGTGAGATAGGTGATACAGATGTTATTATTATGATTTCACAAATGAACAAACATTCCCACAATAGACAAATGAATCTTCCATGAATGTGCTGCTAATTGTGGTAATAAGCAAAATTTGAATGCAGGCCTTTCCTAATTGTTGAGTGCTCCTTCTTCTGCACTTAATGATATACTCTTTTGAAGGAGGCATGATTTAGACAGATTTAAACAAGATTTGGTATCATGGAAAAGAGTGATTGTGGAATTCATATATATGTGATTTGGGTAATAAATGATAGTTGGAATTGAACATGGTGTTGAACTCTACATAGGCAGAAAACATTTTAACATGATAGTTGTTTCCACTTTATTATGAAAAAGATTACACCTGTTCTTGTAGCAGTGAATGTTAACATAACCTCCCAAAACATGAAAAATGCAAGAATACAGAGTAAATTTTAGGAAATTTTGGGTTCAAGTCTTGGTTCTGGCATATATTGATAGTGTGGGTCTGGGTACTAATGGCTTAATTCCCAATATAACTAAAACATTAAATGGTAGAAAAATTAATAATTTACTTTTGTAAAGCAAGTTACTGGATACTATGAAATTCATAATTTCTCTCACTTTTTTGGATAAGCATTTTTTTCAGAATAAAAGGATAAAGGGAATGGTCAGCAAAAATCCTATCAGCTAGAATATTATGGAATATTATTGTTCGGTAAGAAACGACCAACAGGGTGATTTCAGAAAAGCCTGGAGAGACTTACATGAACTGATGCTGAGTGAAATGAGCAGGACCAGGAGATCATTATATACTTCAACAACAATACTATATGATGATCAATTCTAATGGACCTGTCCATCTTCAGCAATGAGATGAACCAAATCAGTTCTAATAGAGCAGTAATCAACTGAACTAGCTATACCCAGAGAAAGAACTCTGGGAGATGACTAAGAACCATTATATTGAATTCCCAATCCCTATATTTTTGTTGGCCTGCATTTTTTTATTTCCTTCACAGGCTAACAATATTTCAGAGTCCGATTCTTTTTGTACAGCAAAATAACGGTTTGGACATGTATACTTATTTTGTATTTAATTTATACTTTAATACATTTAACATGTATTGGTCATCCTGCCATCTAGGGGAGGGAGTGGGGGGAAGGGAGGGAATTGGAACAAAAGGTTGGCAATTGTCAATGCTGTAAAATTACCCATGCAT